>NC_056735.1:1681072875-1681302875 GCF_019279795.1 Protopterus annectens | reverse complement strand
AACATGTTCCCAAACTCCTGTAACACTGCTCGGATTTCTCAAAGCTTGGTAGGGGATAGCTGCTAGGACATTGTTACCCCTTCCACTGTGTTGTTAGTCTGAGCCTCACTGAGGAGATCAGTCACCAGATCTCCCTCAGAATCCTCCTGCAATCCACTGCAAATACTCAACACAAGGGACTCCCTATCATAGTAAGGTTTCATCATGTTAACATTGTACAATTTGTGCCCCTGTCTCCTGCCTTGCAGTTCTACCATGTAGTTAACATCACTGACCTTCCTTTCCACCTTGTAGGGTCCCTCCCAAGCTGCCTGCAGCTTGTTGTGTCTGACAGGAATGTGAACCATTACCTGCTGCCCTACAGCATACTCCCTAGCTCAAGCATTCCCGTCATACCAGACCTTTTTCTGCTGTTGAGCTTCTCCTAGGCCAAGCCCATGAGTTCCCTGATCCTTGTCCTGAGGTTAAGGACATATGCCATAACAGACTCCTTGTGGGATTCACACTCACCTTCCCAGTCATCTTGAATTAAATCTAGAGGTCCCCTCACCCTATGCCCATATAGCAACTTAGAAGGTGAAAAACCTGTTGATTTTTGGGGAACTCCTCTGTAAGCAAACAACATATGGGGCAAATATTTGTCCCAATCCATCTTACACTGGTCTGCAAATGCCCATAGCATGGACTTGAGTATAGAGTCTGGGGATGATAGGGGTGGTCTTTAGGTGCTTCATCTTACAGTACTTCCACAGAAAAGTCAGCAGATCTGACATGAAATTGGCACCTCTGTGGGAAACCTAGCCTGCTGAAAATCTCTAACAAAGCATTTGCCACCTTTTCTGCCTTAATGGAGAACAAAGCCACTGCCTCAGGGTATCTTGTAGCATACTCTACTACCACTAGAATATACTTTTTCCCCATGGAACTTGCTGTACTCAGAGGCCCCACAATATCCATTGCTATCCTCTGAAATGGCTCCTCAATCACAGGCAAAGGCATCAAAGGAACTTTCATCTTGTCTCCTGCCTTGCCTACCTTTTGGCACTGCTCACAGGTCCTGCAATACCCTGTTACATCTCTGGAAATCCCATGCCAATAAAAGTTCTGCATAATACGTCTCTTTGCATGTTTTATGCCCATATGACCTGCAAAGGGAATTTCATGGGCTATGACTAGAAGTGTCAGATGGTAGGATCTGAGCACTACCAACTGCTGTATTCTCTCACCTTCTAGCCCTCCATCAGGGGTCTACTTTGTATACAGTAACCCTTTGTCCCAGTATACAGATTCCCCCTTCCCTTGAGAATCAAGTGCCTCACTAACTACCTCTCTCAGGCCTTGTAATGTAGGGTCTGAGAACTGAGTCCATCTCAACTCTCTCTTAGTAACCCTTCCCAGCTCCCCTTCTACAGGAAGTCTGGCATCCACTGACAGCGGTGCCTTACTGTCAGTCTGGGTACTACTACTCACCTGTGTCCTTGATTCACTCTGTTCAAGGGACCATCAGTGCCCACAAGCAGCTTTGGCTCACCTTCAGTCTCACTGCTGCAGAATAGCTCCCTCCCTGAAGTAACTACCTAACCAGTCCTGGCTTCAAATGTGTGGTCTGTCTGGGTCTCACCCAGGTTACCAGACCCACATGCTTGTCTCCAAGCCTGATTGCATGTAACTGCATGAACACATGGTACTGCATTATCAAAATCATTCCCTATCAGGACATCTACAGGTATATCCTCAAACACATCTACTTGTTGGCTTCCTTTTCCACCCTCCCAGTAAAGCTGAATCCTAATCAAAGGTATTTGGAATGGGGTCCATCCTAAAGCTCTGATGGGAGTAGACTGCCCAGGCAAGTAGTGCTCCTCTGTAACGATTGCAGGCTTCACAAAGGTTATGTTAGAGGCTATGTCTCTCTTAGCAATGGTTTCTTTGCCATTCACTAAGATATGATATAACCTTTTGTGGTAGTCTGGTACCCTTGTTGTCTCAAGACATCCTACTGTTGGCATTTGTCTTTCCCACTTACTGGCTCTCCCACCTTTTGTTCCCCACCTTGCCTCCATGATGTCTATATGCTACATGGCCCCACTGCTTGCATTTAAAACATTTAACCCTAGGTCCTGGATGTGTACCATCTGCAAGGATCAAATCAGTACTGCAAAGGTCTATTGGGTGAAATAAATAAACTCCAAGAAAAACATATAGTGGGAAAAAATACACAGTTCATAACTTTGTTGCCCTGAATTTTAATTCAGGTTTAATACTAATACATTCATTAAGGCCTGGGAATTCTTGCAGATGGTATACAGCTTTATAAATTTAGGCAATGTCTTTTAAAATCAAATATTGTCATTTTAAAATGTAATTGTTGTTAATTGAATGAATTACTTTTCATATAAAAGTTGATGAAATTTTTGTGTTATTGTTCTGAAGAAGTCAGTTGACGAAAGCGCTTGACCGTGGATTTACTTGTTTTATCGTGGACTGTTTATTAATAAATTCTACTTTGGGTTGTAGTATATTGGCTCCTGAGTGGACTTTTGGTTTTTATGTTGGTGTATTTTCCACTTCTACACCCTGTCATTGGTTCAGTTCAGCAACATATTTACACAGACTTTCATCTGCCTTGGGTCTATGGTCACAAAACTTTTTCCTATAAACTTCCGGTGTTAGCTTAAAAAATTCTAGCAAGCAGTTCTTTACAACATTATAATTTAAAAAGTCATGATCAGACAATTTCAATAGATCATTTACAGCTTTACCATGGAATTAGGGGGTCAGGAACCATACATATAGCCCTTGGTCAACATCATACTGTTTACATACCCTCTCAAACATATGAATGAAACTATCAAAATTATCCCCATCTGTAAATTGTGGAAGGAATTTGCTGACCTTTTGTGCTTCTGGGGTATGGTTACTCCCTTCCCCATTACCTCCATGACTCTGGTGAAGAGTCAGCATCTCCTTTTCATATAACCTTTGCCTCTCTTTCTCCTCAGCTTCCAGGCGTAGCAGTTTTCCATTCTCCTCAGCCTGCAGACATCACAGTTTCTGATTTTCTTCAGTCTCTAGATGCTGCAGTCTCTCTGCTGCTTCTATTTCCAAATGCTTGGCCTCCAAATCAAGTCTCTTTAACTCTAGACTGATTTTTAAGTCATCTGTAGAAAGGTTGAGCTGTCCATTCTCTGAGAGTTGTACATCTCAACAGCCAGTCTGATCTTCCTCCTGGCTGCTATTCTCTGATACAGCTGCGACCAAAGCTGCAATCATGGCTGCTTTAGGTAGGTTGGCTTGCACCAGTCCTTTAGCCTAGTACATCACAGTCAACTGGCTCCTTCTCAGCTTGCCATACTCCTCTGCTGGCATGCTTGCCTGCTCTCCCTGACTAACTAAGCTAACAAAAGAAATAAAACAATTGTGATATGAACTCTGAATGTTCACTATGTGGCTGATTTAATGTACAAAAACACCTTCAGTGATCATTGTACACAAGCTACAGAAATTCACCATCCACACCAGTACAAGCCAATTAATATGTGATGTGGTTAACTCAAAACTATCATCCATTTAATATTTAATGTGGATATCCCACCACTGTGAAACAATTAATTCCTGATGTGGATATCCCACAACTGCCAAACAATTAATATGTGATGCCCATGCACTGGCCCAGTAATCAAGGAGCCTCAATCCTCACCACTAACACCAGTGAGGGACGTGCACATTGGGAGGATGAAAAGTACACACACAGTAAAGAGCACACAGAGATCACAGTCAGTCTGGGGCTGGTTTCTCCATTTCTCTCCAGATCCAAATTAAGACTCCCCACTGGCACAGCTATACAGTTCAGATCTCAGCCAAGTGCTCAAGCCAAAACCTCCAGCACCCTCTTTGTCCAACCAGTGCTTTGTGTTCCTGTCCAAGTAGCTGACACACACACACACACACACACACACACACACACACACACACACACACACACACACACACTTTGAGATTTGATTTGTATATGAACACACAGACACTCCTGGGGAAGGATGGTACAGGTACTCTAGCTATGACCCTTCTGCCCAGACTATACAGTAGTACCACCTGCCACCAGCCACTCTTATGAGCTACTATATAGGCCCTTACCAAAGGGTGTCAAATTATACTGTGCAATATTACTATTATCCAAATGGTAAGTGTGACTAAGGCTAAGGCTATTTAGGAGTGGGTTGTACAGTATCACCAAATACATGGAATTAATCTAAGAGCGTATATATCTCTACACAAAACCAGCCACAGTTAAAAGGTTTAAATATATTTAATAAAAAATAATAAAAGCATGAGACAATACTTATTAACTCAACACAATGAGAGTAGAGTTAAAAAATCATAGGAAATACTTTAAAATAACGTAGTAGGACAGTCTCACACAAATATAGAAAACTTTTACACTAATCTTGCTATATTCCCATCTATCTCTAAGAGATAGTATGCCCTAAATGTCTTACCTACAGAGCCAGGCAGATAAAAGTGCTGAATGGATGTGTTCAGATCCAGAGACAAATACAAAATGCACTCTCTTTCTCTCTGAGATAGTTCTTAAATCGATAATACACATTTCTGCTGAATCATTTCAGATTACATCATTCTTATCACCTCTGCTTTAGTTTCCCAAGCTTGCAGGGACTTACATTTTCAACATGTCTCTGTTAAAAATACTTATCTCTCAGAAGCTGACAATTCTCTCTTTGAAGCTTGCCTGAAACTGAAAATTCGTAAAACAATTACCTTGGAAACCTGTAATTACCTCTGTTTCCAGACAATAGAATGAAACTCCAGCTGTAGACATTCTATCTCTTTAGCTGAGACAAACTAACTTTATACAATGTGTATAAAATTAGTTTATCTCCAACTATAGACATTCTGTCTCTTTAGCTGAGATAAACTAACTTTATACACATTGTAAAACTCTTTACTTATCAACTTATTTTCTTAAGAGTTTTGCAAGTTAACTCTGTATGTCCTAGTTTCTACTATGAAAACATACATTTGCATTGGCATATAATTTATACACATTTCTGCTGTTTTCTAGCAGGGTGTGCTGTGGTTACAGTCTTCAAGCTCAGTACAGAACATATAGTTTAATCATAACATATAGTTATCTTACATTTGAAAATTAGCCTACAAATCCTATTAATATTTACAAATGACACAGGGTTATTTACAAAATTCTATCTACCTGGGCTGGCATCCTTTGCTATACATATATATATATATATATATATATATATATATATATATATATGTATATATGGGTCTACTACCGTAGATCGAAATTACAGTATTTTGAAATACGATAGTAGTGTCCCACTAACGCGAACGTGCACTTCAACAAAACTGCACTTTTGCAAAAGTCACTAAGTCAAACGGGACATTTCCTGCACTGTGGTGTGGTAGTGACGGACCTTAGGCTTAGGGCTTCGGTTAAGGATAGTGGATAGCTAGTAGGGCTATCCACTATCCTTAACCCAAGCCCTAACCCTAAAGTCCATGACTACCGCACCACAGTACAGGAAATAGGTCCTTAATTACTGCTCAGTGGAGGAAATACAATTTCCTGCACTGTGGTGTGGTAGTCACGGACCTTAGAGTTAGGGCTTGGGTTAAGGATAGTGGATAGCCCTACTAGCTATCCATTATCCATAACTCAAGCCCTAACCCTCCTTTCGTTCTCGTAACTTTCGCGAAAGGTCACTTTCGTTGAAGTGCACTTTTGCGTTAGTGGAACACTACTATCGTATTTCAAAATAGTTTAATTTCAATCTACGTTAGTAGACCCATATATATATATATATGTATATATATATATATATATATATATATATATATATATATATATATATATATAATGCGACCTGTTTATGCGCTCTTGGATTATTACCCTCATTGCAACTTACATGAATTTTTATATGGAAAATTGAAAAGTATATATTACTTGTTACTTATATGTACAACTTAGATCTGATGAAACTCTGACAAGTTACTTAACAAACTGTGTGTTAAACAAACATTACCAGCTTGAATTTTGTTTTCTTGTTTTTAATAAGAATGCAAGATGATCTTCAACATGGATTTTACATTAGTATTTATGACAACTGTCTGTTTTAGCACATCATATGTTGACATCATTCCTGTACAACTAGTTTTCCCTTTTTGTTGTGTTGGTCTTCTTTAAGGAATGTCTTTATTAAGCTTAAGGCTCTAAAACTACATTTTGGTACTAGGTTTAGTTGTCTGTACATATATGTATATACATACACATATACATATTATCGTCACAGCCACTGCAGGTCTGTACATATAAACTGAGGGTTAATAGTAAGTTAGTAATAGGTGACTCTCAAGGAGATTCAGGCAAGGATTTTTCTCCACTTAAGTAGCATGACTAGCACCATAGAGGCTACAGAAGTAAATGAGAAGATGCTTAATTTGGAGAGCATTTGGTCAGGAAGATTGTCAAAAGAGGAATAGAAATGTGCCAGTGAGGATGGCCAAAGAGGATCTAAATTCCAGATGCAGATGGAGGTTGTCCCTATCCCAAGTTGGTATAACAAAGGCTATCCTGGTCATCCAGGGGGAGCTAAAACTCAGCATTTTAGCAACTAATGTAAGCTTTACATGATAATAGAAATAAGTGTCCATTGTGAAACCTTACTGAACAGGATTTTGGGCTTGTGTGTCTACTTTTCATATGGGAGGATCACCATTTCCAGAAGAGAATACAACTCCATACCATGATTAACAATTCAATGACTTTCCTGTCTATTGTTCCAAAAACTACAGTTTAAACTTAATCCAAAAGCAATGCTTACCTGATTATTAATATTTGAGCTACTATTACCTGATCTACAGGAATAAGGGTTAATTTTCCTCCTCTCCTGTTGTGTTTCTTCTCTAGGTGGTGCTGTGACCATCTATGACTTGACTGTACTTTTCAACATCCAAGTGGGAGAAATCAACAAACTTTGTCTCTAACTGCTGCTACATTATTTATAACTCTCTATAAAATGGCCCACTTTGAAAATATGAAAACTTTAACAACAAAAACTAAACATTCATCTATCATAACACTAGAAGTCAATTCCCGGAAATGACATAAGGCTAGTAGCAAGAAAGATAAAATTGCCTCTTCTACCAAAACTAATCTGTGGTAAAATGTTGCCTCTGAAGACCTAAAACAGCATTGCAACCTTTGCAACACGCTAATCTTTCTAGTTAACTTACAAATATTAATTCAACCCTAAATGTCATATCAAAAATGCTAGATGCATCAGAAAACTGCATCTTAGATTGTGAGGATAAAATATGTAGCCTGGAAAAAATGCCAAGAATTTTTCTAAGGTCTTTTCCCTCATCAGTGAAAAACGTATAGACCTTAACACATGCAGTTGGAGGGACAGTCTACTGGTCCTGCATGTCCTGGTGACAGTGGAACACACATATATCTCTAAAATTATTCAAGGCATTTTGATCATTCTGCTAAGGAAAAGCATGCAAGATAAAGCACTCCCTACATGTTGAGAAGATCTTAAACAAACACTCCAGGCAAACATATGTCAAATTTCTTTATTGCCAGGATGTAACTACAGTTTTAAAAGAAGAAAGAGCTGAGGAAAGCCTCATATTGAAAGGTAATAAGATTTGTTTATAACAGGACTTGCCACTTTCTTATATAAAAGAACATCAAACGCTAGATCCCTTTTGCGGATGCCTGATTGATAACATTAAATTCCAAATGATGCTTCCTGATACACTTCATTCAAGAGTAATAAATACCAAATCACTTCCCAGAAGGAAGCAAAACCTCTTTCTCACAAGCTTTTTAATTTCTAACCTGCCTGAAGGAGATGCATCCATTTTAAATAGTGGCAGAGGTTTAATAACCTAACCATCTTATAACCATTTCCAATTGCGTACACAGTACCATCATTTCTGCAGTGGAACATGCCATATATATCTGAAATGGGATGTTTTCTTATGTATTTAATTGTTTACTTGAAACAGAGAAAAATAATGGCACTTCTTTAGTGCAGTCACATTGGATATTTTTTGTTTGCATTTTTCTGGATGTGAAGAATGCCATTTTGCCTGGTAAATACCTACCAACAGCAACCATTAGATCCACAGTGTCAATGCAAGTTATCTTCCTGGTTCTAGCATGCCTTCTTACACAAATATAATCTACTAGCAATAACTGCAGCCATGGCAGACCATCTGCATGGAATGATTCATGTTAAGCATTTCTATATGTGCATGTAAATTTTTGTTCAGGTTATAAAATTTTAATTAGGATACTATTATCCGGTTGTTGTTACTTGTATATTTACACATGTAAGATGCATGAGGCATGTTAGACATTGAATTGAAATACTTTTACAAGTGTTATACTTGGAGATTGCTGATGTTGTAAGTTGGTTGCATTCTTAGCATCTAAGATATATTGAAATTTCTATGTTTAACTACAAAAAAATTATTATTTTTTCATACCATTTGATTACCCCACATATCTGAATACTGAACAACACACTGATTTAAGAATATTTACTAAACCTACTGTTGGATATACACTATTTTCTTAATTTATCTTTGCATTAACTGGATATTAATTTGAGGCAGTGTATATAGAACTGTAGCCATGTTTCTTTCTACAACAGGCATGTATGGATTGCCAGTTTTACTTTATTTTTATTTGTTTGTTTTTTCAAATGATTCATTTGTTTATAAATTATTTCAGGATAATGATTGTGCATTTTTTATTAGTGAGGTATTATTTCTTTATGATCTATAACTTAATTTTATTACTTTTTTCTACATAAGAGTTTCAGTGCTAGGCTCAGCAGAGGGGAGAAAAGAATTGCAAATCACAGCTGGTTAACTGTCTCTTCAGATTTAATTCCTGATTAATTTCTTATA
This sequence comes from Protopterus annectens, assembly GCF_019279795.1. NCBI lineage: Eukaryota > Metazoa > Chordata > Ceratodontiformes > Protopteridae > Protopterus > Protopterus annectens. Next base: position 1,681,293,911 of record NC_056735.1, on the reverse strand, counting down.
GTAGATGTGCTGCCTATGCATCTTTGAAATCTGTAAAATTATTCTATTACATTTATAAGTATCTCACTTCACAAATACGTGCAGGATATTATTTTTTTCTTCTCCCCTTTTTCTTCCATTTACAAACTCCCCTTCCTTCTCCGTTCAATGTATTATTTTTATGAACAACAAATCAAGCATGTTATTGTCTGTTGAAATCATAGGGGAATACAGAATTCTAACAAAAGAAAACCTTTCATCTATCTGTTTCATAAATCACTTGCTAACATTGTTTTTAGTCTGGAAATTCATATGAAATATGATCAACAGTCTAATATAAAAATAATAATTGATTAAAATATACCGAGACTGTGGGAATAGAATGAGGAATGCAGGTGTGGCAATAATATTCAAACATTGCTTTATAGCTAGCATTTTAGATTCAGAATATGATCCCAATGGAAGATTGTGTTATATTAGAAGTAGAATAAACCTTCAAAACAAACTACTCTTTCACCTTAATATCTAAGGTCCATTGCCAAGAAAATTAAATTCTGCAGATATTTAATTTAATTTCTTCCTACTTCATTATAGGGTGATAATAGAACTCTATGTCATACACTTTAAATGAGATAGATCTAATACTTCACAAATTGTAGATGTCAATATATTATAAGCTATTTTAGATGTTCAAGTGGAATATGGTCTTTTCAGTCCTGTGAGATCTTACCCATCTCAGATGAACCAATTTACTTATTAATCATCTTGCCACAAATTTTGGTCAAGGATAGACTATTTTCTGATATCAAACAAACAACTGTATAATGTTTAAGATTTGATGAATGAACCTCAGTTCTTTCCTGACCACTCTGAAATCTTGTTACAGATAGACTGGAACTTTAACCGAAATCTTGTTACAGATAGACTGGAACTTTAACTGAAATGTTAAGCTCTCTCCCGGTAATTGGTCTCTCAACTTGAAACTTTTAGAAAACAAATCCATCAAATCAAAAATTAATATGCTCCTAACTGACAACTATGGAAATATAGGTAAACAAAAAATTAACCTGTAAAATCAATAGCCAGTTGTGTTTGGTATCTACTTCTCTGAAGTCAAGGGCAACATCAAAGGTCTCTGGTTGACGAAGTTCTTTTTTTTTTCAAAATCATTTTTATTTTGTTTTCATTATAAACATACACAAATGTGCATATAACAAATACAATAAAACAATAACAAAACTATTTACAATATTTACATTCATCCATGATAAACAATCATTTTATCCAAGATAAGTTATCAGTATTTGTTCAAAAGGTTTTCCAATTTTTGCCATGCTATTTTTTATGAGTAATGTTATGAGTTCTATAACAAATGGTTTGCAGTTCTTTTTTACAAACAATTTTCACTAAATTAATAAGATCTTTAAACATCAAATCTTGTTTACTTTTCCAGTTCAAAGTAATAACTTTTGTGGCAATTGCAAAAATTGGCCAAAGTAACTGAATCTGGGATTTAGGTATTACATTAGGTATAGGAACATTGAATAGGATTAGTGAGTTAGAAATATGACAGTTATCAGACCATAAAGTATTTACAAAATATCTGCAGTCTTTCCAGTATTGAACAACATTTCTACATTCAATGAACATATGAACCCAGTTAGCCTCTATTGATTCATCACATTTCCAATATTTACTTTCACTGTTTTTGAGTATAATATTTATTTTATGTGGAGTATAGAAACTCCTATTCATAAATTTCCATGTATACACTCTCCAATATAATAAAGAAGAGGTACCATATGTAGAATTCAATAAGATTTTTTTTTGGATTCATCAGATATTTGTTCTCCATTAATCTTTACATAGTAATTCCAAAAATCTGAGTCAAACTTTAGAGTGTCTTCTCTTAGTATCTTATAGATAGGTGAGATAATTAATTTTTGATTATCTGTCTTTTCAAGACACCTAATAAAAAGTAGAATCAAACTAAGTATAGATTCAGTCTGTAGGTTGATTGATACTCTCATTTTGTTTTCTATAATCTGTTGTAATGAGTGTATAAACAACCAACTGTTTTGACTATTATCAAAACTACATAAACAAGAGTTTAGTGGTTTAATACTCTTATTTTCAATAAACTGATGCCAGAATATCAAGTTATTTTCCTTAATTTTTGTATAGCATTGATATTGAAAGAATCAGGGCAATCAAGGGAGTAAGTTATAGGGAATATAAGAAATAGAAATAATTTAATGTTGTAATTACAATCAATTATATTTTTAAAGTTATTAAATATTTGATTATTGCCATAAGAAAAATGCTGAAACTTCTTATTAAATAAACAAAATTCACATAAAAGCAAATGAACTCTACTTATTCCATATTGTTCCTTAAATTGATTTTCTATAGTTCTGACATCAGTATTGTTTCCATCCAGATATATGGGTAGGTATGAGCCAATGTAATATTACATTAATTATAACTGACTTGGAATAATGATCTAAGCTAGGGAATGCTATCCCAGTACTGTTCCAAGCACTAATGTGCCATTAATATGCAATCCTAGGTTTTAAGGGGAACCATAAAAATTTAAGTAGCATAGAATCTAATTTTTCAAATAAGTTTTGGGAGGGGGTAGTATCAATGACTGTACATAAAACTAAATTTTAGGTAAAATTATCATTTTAATTAAAGAGTGCCTGTCCTCCATTGTGAAGAACATTTTATTCCATCTTTTGATTAGTTCAATAATGGTGGTTATTAAATTATTGTAGTTTAGTTTAATAGACTCTTTCCATGTACTCTTTATACTGACACCCAAATATTCTAATACATCATTCTCCCAATTAAACAGGCTATTCTCTCTTAAGTTTTTGTTAATCTTTATGTAAATTAGTAATGTTTTGGATTTATTATGATTAAATTTATGCCCTCAAATTCTTTCAAACTTGCTTAAGGTATTTATAACATCATGCAAAGAACCATCAATATTACCCAACCTTGACAACATATCATTAGCAAATAATTGTATCTTAGGACAATAGTCCTTATTAATTTGAAAGCCTTTTATATTTTGCTTATTTCTGATATATGTAGCAAAAGGTTCCTCTGAAAGAGCAAATAATAATGATGACAAAGGACAACCTTGTCTAGTTCCCTTGATGATTTCTAGCGGTGAGGATAGACATGATCCCCATTTCACATAAGCTTGTGTCCCACTATAAATTTTCATTAATAAGTTGACAAAATCTGAGGAGAATTCAAAAACAATCATAATTCTTTGTAGATAAGACCAACTAATAGAATCAAATGCCTTCTCTATGTCTAGGCTGATAATAGTTGTTTTTTGTATTTGCATGCTATGCCTATGAATGATAGTAATTTAATAATGTTATCTTGCACTTTTCTATGAAAAATGAACCCTGTCTGATCATTATGTATTAGATTAGGTAATATTTTCTTTATCCTATTAGCGAATATTGTCATGACAATTTTATAATCAGTGTTTAGTAACAAAATTGGCCTATATGAATCATAAGATTTGGGGTCCTTAACTTGTTTGAATATGGGGGAGATAACTGATTATTTCCACAATGGGGGTGTTATACATTTTTGCTTAACCATAGTAAAGGCACTCATCATTTTCTTTATTATATATTCAGGAAAAACCTTATATAGTTCAGGAATTATTATATCCAGTCCTGGAGCTTTATCATCTTTTATTTTTTTTTATTTGCTCTTTCATTTCTGTTAGTGTTATTTGTTTATTAAATATGTTATTTTGTTGTATTGACACCTTAGTAGTTATATTTCCTTGAATAAAAATACTTATTACATTATCTGTCTCCAAACGTGGTGTATTATTTGTGTCTTTATAGTAGTTTTTGAACACTTCTAATATGCCCATTTAGATGTACTCTTAACTGAACCATCACGTTTATATTTAATCTCATTCATAAGATTTTTTTGGATCTTACCTCTGTTCTATGTAGATATTTGGGATTTACAGCATAAGATTGCGATTTCAATTTTTCCAGGTTTATGGCTACCTTATGATTCAGAACTTCTAAGTATTTTTGATTTAACTTAGTAATCTCATTATGTGCAATCTTGTCATTTGGTTTTGCATCCATTTTTATCTTGTCTTTTTTTTTGTAAGTCTAAAAGTTTTTTGTCCCACTCTCTCCTTTTTTTAAGGTACCAAGATTTTATTCTACCATATGTATAAACTTTAATGGTGTCCCATAGTATAGTATCAGTCACTTCACCATTATCATTTGTTTCCATAAACGTGTCTATTTCTTTCATTATCAATTCCCTAAAGTCAGTTAACTTAGTTATGTAAGCAGGAATTCTCTGTAGAAATCTTAACTCATCTGTATGTGTAGTTAAGGTAAAGTTTATAGCATTATGGTCTGAAAGTGGACAAGTCATTATAGATACATCACCTATTTTGCAGTATATATTATTTGATACAAAGACCTTATCAGTGTTTGTTTGTGTGCCAAACTGATATGAATAGTGAGTATAGAATAAGGAATAATGTTCTCTTAGATCATGTATATCTTTAAGGTTCATCTGGTCTATAAAGTTATTTAACTTCTTGGCTTGAGATGTTAGTTTTATTTTACCATTTTTAGAAGCATCATTGCCTGATAATATGCAGTTAAAATCCCCTGTTGCTATAATTTCCCCTTTTGCATTTAAAGTAATCAGGTCCAGATATTTGTCAACATATTTAGTACTCAGTCCTGGTATCCAGTATGTATTAATCAAAGTATAATACTTCCAGCTGATTTCCAAAATAACCATGCTTAGCATCCCATCTTTATCTGAAATTGTATCTATAATTCTTGGCATGGTATAAGTATTTTTCCATAGAATAAGAGTGCCCCTTCTCTTAGTCTTAAAACATGAATCAGCCAGAATGGTATACCCATTGAATGAGTATTTTTGTAGGTCTTCTTTTAATAGATGGGTTCCCTGTAAAAAGATTATCTTGGCTTTATGCATTTTGATATATTGAAGCAAACCAGCTCTTTTGACATTATTGTTCAAATCATTATTTAATAATAAACATTTATAAGCCATTGACTATAATGTGTATGTTATTACTAACTGAAAGACCTTTCTTCCGTGTTTACTTGAAATCTACTGAAAACTTACTTATCATGGATGCATAATGTGTATTAAGCACTACTTTCAAAACCTAAAACTATTTACAAACACATACATGAAACATAAAGTTTTTGGTTTAGTTAAAAACTTAACTAAACCATCCATCCACCACCTCTCCAATACCAAATAGCACAAATTATCCATCTCTGCTTAGAATATAGTATAAAAACAAAAAAGAAAAGCATTATGAAAGCAGCAAAAGAAATCTGAATTCATGAAATATAGATTAGAATGAGAGTGTCCAATATATCTGAAGCTATATGAATATGTCACATATGATAATAGCACCTCTAATACATAGATATGCCAGAAATGCACATCAGATCAAAGTATGTATAAACATTAGAAACTGAAGGTTAAGAAGATTGCCTTTATTTCCAAGAATTTTCAAGAAACATCAGATAATGTAACCATTTTGTCAGTCATCTATCTAACATTTTTCATGTAAGGATCTGTTTTATATATATATATATATATATATATATATATATATATATATATATATATATAATTACACATATTACTCATATGTATTAACAATATCTATGATGACATATTTCATCAGGAAGGAGGGAGAGTGTTAAATAAAAACAATGATAACAACACAGGAGGCTCAGATGCAAAAGTTTACTAGTGTACACCAGGAGGCAAAAAAACATACAAGTACAGAGTTTTGTCTGACGTGATGCAGGAAATACACAATTTTATATAGGTTTAACACTCAAGCTGTGCCCACCTTACTGACGTGGTTAGTCACAGGGCACCTACATCACTATGGTCTACAATATTCTATTCATAAGAAAAAGCTGATGTTATACATTTTAAAAGTTTTCCCATGGGAATAATACAGCCTTGCAAAGCACCTGGTTAGTTATAATGTCTTTCTGTAAATGTTACAACTTCAAGGTTTCAGGCCTGTTCGAATACAATAGTTGGTTCAGTCTTGTAATATACTTCTTTGTTCTTCTTGCAACATTACTTTAGCAGCTGTGTCTTATCTTTGGTAACATTCACAAGGCCAATTATCCCAGAGGAAGGAAGAAGATTTTCAATGCTTTATACATTTAATTTCCTGACCCAGCAGATAATCAATAGTGAAAAACATAAGCTTGCTGAGCTGGCTACTGCCAGGGTCAGAGTTCAAATACACTGCAGCTCCAAAGCTTCAAGCAATTACCTGTAAAATCATTCTTATTGCCATATTGTAAATAGAATAAAATGCATTATATACTATTTGCTTTTAAACTAGCACTTTATACATGTTCGAATACATATTTTTCTAACATTTTCCTCCCTTTTAATACTTTTTTATTCTATTCAGAAATATAAACAATGTTTTATCATCCCCTAGCCTTCTCCCTTAAGGACTTTCAACTAGGCAAGTCATTTAGTTTATATTTCGGAAAGAGTTTCGTCTGGAATTAATAGTTCCAATTCAATGTCTTGATACAAAGTTTCAGTTACAGATATATCAACAAAATCTTTGACTAATCTTTTCATGCAGGGGATCCCACAACAGACACATGCTCCCAATAGGAGCAGACCAACACAAATAGCAATCAAAATATTCATTAGGATAGAACCCCACCCACCAAACAGACTCTGGAAAAATTTCGTCAGTGGGTTTGGGCCTGGTTCTGTCATGGCCGATACCTGCTGTATTACCTCTAGGAGGTCATTAATCTCATGTCAATTGTCTGGTATGAATGCACAGCATTCTTCTTTGATAAGCGCGCATGTACCACCTCTCGCCGCTAGGGTGAAGTCAAGAGCCATTCGATTTTGTAGCACAACAGTTCTCATTGCATTCAGTTCATCAGTCACTAGTTCGAGAGCAGAAAAAAGTTGTGTTACTCATTACTTCGAGAAGTTTTGACAGCTTTCTCAACTCCCAGATCGATTTGACTGCTCCATATGCTGGAAGTATTCCAGCCCAGGATATAACACTGTCACTCAAGTCCATATGAGTCAATTTTTCTTTATCTTTTACGGAATGATGGTCCTTCCAACCAGCTTCAATTTTTCCCACTGGATTTACAGGTTTTCCGATTGGATCTTCAGGTTTTCGGGCTACATCTCTTACATTTTGTATCTTACCTAGAGGTAATTCTGCAGTATGCCATATGGCCGGAATTAGATAAACCAAAAAACAACTGCCGGACCAATTCTCAGGTAGCCATTTGTATGCCTTTTTCCCACAAACAAAATAACAGTTTTCTACTTTAGTACTGATGTGGGTTAATTCTGAATGAAACATTTTCTTATCTATAACAGACAATTGTTTATGTAAAACAGGATTTCTCTGCACATCTTTTAATGTTGTTTTCATTGAGCTCAAATATGAATCATAATTTGTATTACAAACAGTGCCTGTATCTTTAGCTTTAATATAGCATTTATAAGATATAGTTATGTTACAGTTACTCCAACCCACTTGGAGTGTGTCATTCTTATAAAAACATACAATTCCCTTCTGTGTAATAGGCAAATACAATGCAATTTTGTCCTGTGATCTTACAGAACCTGTATCAAAAAGTAAATTTTCCCAAGTCTCATTTATCCCCAAGGGGACAGCGGACATCAATAGTCCTCCATATGCTGTTGGTATAGCAGTACAAACCCAGTAATTTGAAATGTTCATAGTCTCTACATATACACGCTTCATAGCTAGGTATGTGTTAAAGTTTTGATGCCAGTCTATAGACAGTTCATCACGTCTCTCCACTTTCACTCGTGTGGTTATATGTAGGAAGAACCACAACAAAAGGAAAGTCATCACAATCATAGTCAATAAATGCATAGTCAGCAAGATGATTAAACAACATCTTTGGGGTTGATCGGTGTTTTTACTCATTTTGCTCTTGGCCATCCTGCCTTTGTTGTGTGTCAGTCACAAAGTGTTTATCAAGCTGAAAATTCTTTACCGGTTTACAGTGTGTCAGATGGACCCAGGACAACCTCTCAGCAACTTTGACTGCAGTAGGTGTTGCCAACAGCACCTGGTACGGTCCTTCCCACTTTGGACTCACCCAATTCTTCCTCTTCGTGACCTTCAACCACACCCAGGACCCCGGAGTCAGCACTGCTTCCAACGGTCTGGTCTGTCTTTTATCTGAAAAAGAGTTCAATTGCAAAACAGTTTTATTTGTTAACAGTTTCCTCATATAGCTAGCTAATGAGCTGTCAGCCTCTAGTTCTGCAGGCATGAGAGCTTTCCACTGTGGCACATAATATGCCCTTCCAAATATCACTTCAAAGGGGGTCAAACCCTTTACATTTGGAACTGTTCTCATGCTCAGCAGTGCCAAAGGCAAACAGCAAATCCAATTCTTCTGGTGTTTCGTTTACTAACTTCCTCAACTTGCTTTTTAAAATTCCATTGTACCTTTCTGCCAGTCCTGCAGACTGTGGGTGGTAAGCACAATGATTCTTCAAGGAGATCCCGAAGAATCTCCCAAGTTGGTGTCTCGTCTGATTAACAAAATGTGTCCCATTGCCACTATAGATTCTTTCCGGTATGCCAAATCTAGGAATTATTTCTTTTATTAGGGCCTTTGCCACTGTTGCTGCATCCAGATTTTTAGTTGGAAAAGCTTCTACCCATTTGGAAAATATGTCTATAATTACTAAACAGTATTTTTTCCCTTCACATTTATTCAATTCTATGAAATCCATACAAATAGTGTGGAATGGATATGGTGGTATAGGAAAACTCCCTTGCTTGGGTTTGAATGCCCCTTGTGCATGAAGTTTGTTACAGATATGACATGCTGCACAAAATTTTTGTGTAAAGTTTGTGAATCCATATGTTTGGAATATTCGATTTACTAACTGTACCATCCCCCCCTGTTGAGACATGGCACTGCCCATGGCTCAACAAAGCTGCATATCTAAATAAATTAGATGTCAATATTGTTTTTTTCTCTTTGGAGATATACAGTCCATTTTCAAGGATTGCACCTCGTTTCTTCCATTTTTGTTTCTCCGCTTTCGTAGTTAGTGTCTGCATTGTTTTTAACATTTCTAGATCTAAAATCTCAGAGGGTTGTAATTCCTCGGTTAAAAGTAAAGTTTCTGAGTCTGAGGCTGCTTGCTTTGCAGCTGCATCAGCTTTTGCATTCCCTTTTGAAATTGCATCCTGTTGTTTTGTATGAGCCAAACATTTACAAATAGCTACTTTGGTAGGTAACTGAATGGAATCTAACAAGTTCAAAATAAGTTGCGCATGATTAATCGGTTTACCATTAGATGTTATCATTCCCTTATTTTTCCACTGCTGTGCAAAAACATGCACTGTAGAGAAAGCATACTGACTGTCAGTATATATGTTCACACATTTATCTTTCGCTAGAGTGCAAGCCCGTGTTAAGGCTATCAGTTCTGCTGCTTGAGCAGACAAGTTATGCTGTAAGGGTTGGGCTTCTAAAATCTCTGTATCTGTGACCACTGCATATCCTACTAGATTTTTCCCTGTAGGACCCTTTCTGCATGAGCCATCCACATAAAATGTCACCTCGGCATCATCCAAGGGCATATCAATGAGGTCTTGTCTGGGCAAAGTTATTTGCTCAATTTCCTGCAGGCAACTGTGCGGTGTGCCATCCACAGGAGTTGGAAGTAACGTTGATGGATTTAATGCTGTACAACGTTCAATTACCATATGAGGTTGGCTCAGCAGTATGGTCATACATGAAAGATGTCTAGCAGGAGATAGATATGCTATTTTTTCTTGCAGTAAAATTATGGCGACTGCATGAGGCACTCTCAATGTGAGAGGGTGGAATAATACCACTGAGGCCGAAGCCTGTACTGCCATTGCAGCTGCGACTACTGCTTGCACACAGTGAGGCAACGATCATGCCACTGGGTCTAACTGTGATGAATAGTAAGCTATGGGGCGTTGCTTGTCCCCATGCTGTTGCATCAAAACTGATGTCATGTATCCTTGTTTACAATCTACGGTCTGAAAAAATCTTTTGTGGTAATTTGGAAGTCCTAAAACTAATGATGAAGCTATCAATTGTTTTAGTCTGCAGGTGTCCATTGTAATACATCTTGTGCTGCCATTGGTGTTTTATATATTAAATCAGCCAGTGGAGCAGATTCTAAAGCATAGTTTGATATCCAGCTTCGACAAAAATTAGTTGTTCCCAAGAAGGACATCATTTCCTTCTTGGTTGCTGGTATAGGTGCCTGTAAAATCGCTGTTTTTCTGTCTTCGTCTAATATTCTACCTTCATTGGATATTACATATCCTAGGTATCTAACCTGTTTTCTCCAAAGTTGTAACTTACTTTTGTTTACTTTGTGTCCTTGTGCTGCTAAAAATTTCAATAATGCTATCGTATCCTCCCTGCATTGATGCTGGGTAGGGGCTGCTAGCAAGATGTCATCTACATAAAGTAGAATCTGACTACCTCCTGGTGGGGTAAACCCTGCCAGGTTGCTTGCCATTTCTTGTGCAAATATCGTTGGACTTTCACAATATCCCTGCGGTAGCCGAGTATAGGTATATCTTTTACCCTGAAATGTAAATGCAAACCAATACTGGTTATCAGAATGTATAGGTATTGAAAAGAAAGCATTGCTTATATCTACTACAGTGAAATATTTTTGTTGTGGCTTCAAATCATTCAACAAGGTGTGTGGGTCTGGCACCGTAGGTGCTCTGGGTATTATTGCATTGTTTACAGCTTGTAAATCCTGTACCATCCGCCATTCCCCGTTTGCTTTTTTAACAGGAAATAGAGGGGTGTCACATGGTGAATCAAGAGATTCTACCAGTACTCCTTCCTTGAGTAATGCTGCTATTATAGGCTTGATTCCTTGCTCTGCATCTTTCCTCAAGGGGTATTGTCTTTTCTGTGGTCTAAATGCTGATTTTGGTGTAATAGTTACTGGTCCTGCTGTTTGAATAAGTCCTTCATCTGATTTACCTGTTGACCAAAGAATGTTTGGTATGTCACACAAGGCTTTTTCTTCTTCTTCTAATAAGAATGCTAATCAGCTGTCTTCACTAGTTTGTAAGTGTACAGCTGGATGTGACTGTGTTAGCCAATTCAATTTCTGTTTTTGTATTCCCTGTTCTGATAATTCTAAATCAGTTTGTTTTTCCCATCTTGTTACTTTTTCTCCTAAGTCTGCCCATTTCACATCCTTATTCTTTGTCAAGCTGACATGTGGTAGTCTATTAGATTTGTACAGTGTCATAAATTCCTGAGGTAACGAACAGCTTACCACACTGTTTCCCTCAGTATCCCAGTACAAGGTTCGTAATACTAATCTGTTAGCAGGATTTTTGAATAACTCTTGCTCATATTCTTTATCAGGTCCTGGCATGCTACAGTAGTATAAAGTACAGTGTAACAAATGCTGTTGGTCAGTGTCAAGGGAGGGGGCCTTACTGATGGCTACATTCATCAGTTCCTCGGTTACTGCCCCTGGACCAGTCGTAACTAGGTCCTGGCTGTACCAGTAAAAAGTCTCACCCTCCGGTCGCATCACGAACGTATCCATTTGTCTTTGTGCCTCCATACCCTGCATAGTGGGAACCACCGCTATGCCAAATATCTGCATAAGATCTCTTCCCAGTAAGTTTACTGGACATTTTGCAGAAACTACAATTTTACTTTTCTGAGTCATACCTGAAACAGGGTCAGTTATTGCTATATCATGGGAGAGTGGCTCCCTATATAGCTGTCCATTTGCTGCTTTCACTAATATATAATCAGGTGATTCGGAATATTCTGGTAACTTTGAGGGGTGTATCAAAGTCCGTGACGCTCCTGAGTCACACAAGAATTTTACTTCCCTTCCTTCCACCAGAAGTGTAACTTCCGGTTTTGTGTTTGCCAGATAGAGCTCCAAGCTCAGTAATGCCAAATCTAAAATTTCACTTTCTTCATCCTCTACATCTGCTTGCACTTCCTCTGTTCCTTCCACTACATTTACATTTGCCCTTTGTTTGTTTGCCTTTCCTGATGATTTCTGACTTTCATCACTATCATATAGTCAGTCCTCATCACCTTTATTTTCTGTAGTCACCTTTTTATTTAGCCTGCAATCCCTTGCTAAATGTCCTTTCTTTCCACACTTAAAGCACTCACCTTTCTTTTTTCTTTCTTCAAAATCTTCTGACCTTTTGTCAGATTGTCTATTTCCCTGGATATTTTTCTTACCCTTTTTACCCGACTGTACTACAAAGACTTCAGCTCCGTCTTTAGCTGTGAAGACCTGTGTCTTCTTTTTCTTTTTACTATTAAAGTGTCTTTCAGCATGTCTAGCATATTCAAGTAAGGCTTGTAGCCTACTTGTTCGATGATCTATCATATGCTTTGTAATAAAGCTACTGATAGGTGCAATGCAACCTTTTAAAAACGCATTTTTCAGTTGCTGTTCATACGAGGTATCATGTGTCTGACTTTCAGGAATAGCCACTATGGTTATTGAAACATTCCAATAATCTACCATAGTACCCATCTACAGTTTCATTCTCTTGTTGTATGCATTGGTTAATGCAAGTCCAATCTGCTCTAGGTTTCCATTTTTCAGAAATTCGGTCTGTAAGACCTTTCACTCTGTTGTCTAATTCTGCGTCACTATGTGGGAGTGGCTTAAGCTCTGCATTACGAGGATTCCAGGTGCCACAAATCATGTGCCAGTCTGGACCCACAATCTGTCTAACTACCTTTTCTACTTCTTCCCCATTCAAGTGGTAACTTAGTCTCATACCTTGTAAATCTTGTAAAAACTTTGTGTAATTAACTTTTGGATGAGGGATTCCCTCTGTAGCTTTCCAAATATCTTCCGGTGTCCATGGTCTATATACTAGAAGAGTTGGGTTCTGCCCTTCCTGTCCTGCCTGAGGATTTGGTACCTCGATTAGTGGACAGATTTCTTCATCACTCTCGTCTAGTGTGTTTCTCCCTATTTGATATGTCTGTGTCCCCAAGTGCTTTACGTGTCCGGGACCTAGTTTCAATAGGATCTCTAACAAATGGTTTTAGTGCTCTTGTGACTTCAGGATAACGTGGAGGTGGACCAGGTTATCCTCCTGCTTCATATCCTGAAAAAGGCATTGGAGGGGGCGGGGGAGGAGGAGCCATTGCTATTACTGTATTATTATCCTCTTTGTCTAAAAATAACGTTTTAGCATTTTTAGTTTTTTGTTCCCTTCGGTTTACTTCCTCAATCCACCTGTGTGCCTGAGGAATGCCTAATCGCTGTTGTTTTTTTGCCTGACCTTCTGCGTCAGATTTAAGCTGTTTTAAAAGTTTAACTAATGAAATCTTATTTAATTTACCGTCAAATCCGTATTTATTAAACCATTTTGTATAATACCTTACATTATCAGCCCGTTGTAATTGCATCCGTATTTATTAAACCATTTTGTATAATACCTTACATTATCAGCCCGTTGTAATTGCATATATTTTGCATCTTCAGTTAGGGGCGGATCTCGCGAGTTTTTAGTGCACTGATTTCCCATTCTAAAAGAAAATGTTACGTAACCCTTTTCGCCATGTGGTATTTCAGTTCCTTACACAGTTTATCTAGAATAACTGCCTACCTTATTCTGTTTCCCTGATCTCTGACAAAATATACAGTAATTTCCTTTTGTCCCTGATCTGTATAACAAATCTCTGACAATGACATTTATTGTAACCTAGTCCCTGATCTAAAACAGAAAAAAGGCAAATATCTTCCTACCTGAGCCTCCTGGGTCGACCAGTTTGAGAACGCTCTTCGGCCGCAGATCAGAAAGTGGCCAGCCTCTCAAAACGACAATTCAGTCGGAGGTCTTTGTGTTTCAAGAAGAACCGTTTCGGTAGCTTCTCCTGCGCAGTATTAGACCACCGGTACACTCTGATCTGTAGCTGTCTGAGGGCTTCCATTTACCGAAGGACCAAACTGTTAAATAAAAACAATTATAACAACACAGGAGGCTCAGATGCAAAAGTTTACTAGTGTACACCAGGAGGCAAAAAAACATACAAGTACAGAGTTTTGTCTGACGTGATGCAGGAAACACACAATTTTACACCTTACTGACGTGGGTAGTCACAGGGCACCTACATCACTATGGTCTACAATATTCTATTCATAAGAAAAAGCTGATGTTATACATTTTAAAAGTTTTCCCATGGGAATAATACAGCCTTGCAAAGCACCTGGTTAGTTATAATGTCTTTCTGTAAATGTTACAACTTCAAGGTTTCAGGCCTGTTCGAATACAATAGTTGGTTCAGTCTTGTAATATACTTCTTTGTTCTTCTTGCAACATTACTTTAGCAGCTGTGTCTTATCTTTGGTAACATTCACAAGGCCAATTATCACAGAGGAAGGAAGAACTTTTCAATGCTTTATACATTTAATTTCCTGACCCAGCAGATAATCATTAGTGAAAAACATAAGCTTGCTGAGCTGGCTACTGCCAGGGTCAGAGTTCAAATACACTGCAGCTCCAAAGCTTCAAGCAATTACCTGTAAAATCATTCTTATTGCCATATTGTAAATAGAATAAAATGCATTATATACTATTTGCTTTTAAACTAGCACTTTATACATGTTCAAATACATATTTTTCTAACAGAGAGAGAGAGAAAAAAGGGAGCCTCATACCCCTCTGTTTAGTTACTAACGGTTTAGTTATATAACATACGTCTGATGTTAATATGCATAATGAGTTTTCTAATGCAGCTCCTAGTTCACTTGATGTCATTTGGTTACTAATAGTGCCATTGAATCTGCAGAATGTATGCATCTATAAGAGAACATAGGCATTTTCAAAGGAGTTAAACACTTTTATCAGAACTAATTATTTACAATTTAAAGTATCTAGTGAAGGATAACAGAATTTCAAGAGAAAATAATTCTAAGTACAACCATTTAATAAGTTCAAAAGGTCAAATGATGTCATCATTGTTGTTTCCTCAAGTTGCAACTTCATAAACTTGTTAAAAAGTATCTAAACAGGCTCATGCACAGCAGAAGTTATCTCTAGTGAAGAAAAAAGCATTTTTTGGTGAGAAATTCAGATCTTGACGCTTTTAGAGTTCACAGAAAGCAAAAAAAAAAAAACACTCGAGCTGCCTTGTCAGTGCATGTCATGAATCTCCACAATGAGAACAGTTACACAGACCACCAGTTTTCTCACAAGATATCAACATCATGAAAAAATTAACCCTTTCATATAAAAACAACTATTTAGAAGTAACACCAGCTGCCTCAAATCAGAAATCATATCATAACATTTCAATCATATACCCACCAGTTAACCAGGCCAGAGAGAAAAAAAGAACCTAGTACACACACACACACACCCACACACACACACACACACACACACACACACACACACACACACACACACACACATATATATATATATATATATATATATATATATATATATATAAAACTTATATTTAACTATCTATAAAACACAATTAATGCACTGTATTAATGTTTAAATGTATCTAGATAAACAAAGAGTCTAAAACATCTAGTTAGAAACATTAATCAGAAACACATTGTTATCCCACCACTGACCCACTAGAACAAATGCACTTTGGTATTAAGTCAAATTATACTATTACTGAAGACTTAGAAGGAATACATCATTTGTAGTTATTTAAAAGGAAAAAGTATGTAAAGTACTTATAATGGGGAAAAGAAAGATAAGGAACATTGGTAACAAAAAAGAATAGTAAGAAAGAAGAGAGAGAGAGATAATGTTATTTAAATACTTAGATATAGAAAGGAAAAGAGAAAGTTAATAATAAAAATGATTCACATTACCTTACAGCATAGACACTTTCCAGAATCAAATATATTATGATTCATAAAACAAAGTATTTAAAATTAGAAGGAATTTATTCATTTGTCCTTTAGTTTCTTAGTTTTGTTTGCTCCTTCCTTCACAGACCATCCATTTTTTGTTGCCTGTCTCTTCAAATTCTGGGATGACCATTCCATTTCTTTTATGTCTGACAGTATTTTCTTCTTTTGGATAAATTTTACTGCTTCGTGTAGGGAATCAAAGATCTTCACTCCTTCTGGCAAGGTGATTCTTATTCTTGCAGGAAAAATAATTTGAGCTTTAATATTGGCTCTTTTCAAGGACATAATTAGAGGGACACACTCCTTTCTTCTGAATATGACTGTAGAGGTGTAGTCATTGTCAAAATGAATAACTTTTTCACCCATCTTGATAGGGGAATTAGTCCAAGCTGATTTCAGCACTAAGTCTTTGTCTTGCGAGGAAAGAAATCTAACTATTATAGACCTGGGGTAAGGTGAACTCAGAGATGAAGTTGGATCTGCCCTGGCATGTTTAGTGCTGATGAAAAACAGTTATTGAGGAACTGAATCATGTTAGCACCCTCTTCTTTCTCATGAATTCCATATATTCTTATGTTATTCCTCCTTGATCTACTTTCAATGTCCTCCAGTTTTTCAATCAGCTTGGTGTTTTGTTTCAGAAGAAATTCATTGTGATGTTCATTTTCTGTCACTCTAGTATCTAGGTCAGTTACTGTTTCCTCTAAGGCAAGAATCTGTTCAGATTGTTTTTTTACTATTCCATTTAGAAGTTCCATTTGGTTACTGCATTCTTGTTTGATAATATCCATTTTGTTTTCGAATTTGTCCATTCTTTAGTGACAGTTCTTGGATGTTTGTTATTATAAGATGTAGTTCTTTCTTCACTGCACTCTCCTGGTGTGGGCTATTCGAGTTGCTTATCTTGTGATCTCCAGAAAACTTCTTGACAGGAATAATTAAAACATTCTCTTGACTATGTATTTATTTTTAGAAAATAATAAAGAGTCTATGTTAATTTAGCTTTTAGTATACTTTTAGTTAGATTTTTCTAAAAATTAAAGTATATGTCCTGTCAGGATATTAAAATCTAAGCAGAGTTATGGATTTCTGCTGCTATCAGACTGGCATCTTGGCCAAGCTCCAGCTGACCAAATTTTCAGATGATTGCAAACTAGGCACAGTCATAGAATTCATGAAAGATACAAACATCATCCAAGAAGGCCTGACACAGATTAATAACTGGTGCCAGAGTCACAGACTAAAACTCATAGCCAAAATATACATAATAGTATGTTTCAGAAAGATGACCACCCCTGCAAATTACTGCACTGATAATACATCCCTAAAAGATGACCCTGTGGTCAAGGATTTGGGAATACGTGTTGACAGAGACTTGGCCTTTGACCATTCATGTGCCTGCTGTAGTAAGAAAATCATTCTATGTTGTGCAACTTATAAGGAAGGCTATGGCATCTAGGTCCAAAGATGTCATTGGTCCATTATACTTGGTCCTCTTTAGACCATTCATTGAGTAGAATGCCCTATTCTGTATGTACCTGACCAGGCTTATGCAACAACTGCTGTGTCCACAAAAGTTCCTCACAAAAATCAATACAGGATGTAGACATATATACATTTTGAAAATTCATTAGTGCTCCATAGAAAGTATGTGTGATTGGTAATACTAAGGGATGGGTCATTCATTATTTAGATGATGATTTATTCCTCTGTAAATTCTATCTAGAATGTCAACAAAGTACAATGGAATTTCTGGAGCTTTGTCAGGAGACTGGCATTTCTCTAAACAAGAACAAGACAATCAGTTAATTAAGGTGTTTTGAGTATTATTTTGCGTGTTTAGTTGAAATCCAAGATTTAGTGGACATCTGCTTAAACTAAATAAAACAAGGTTATGGATACCTAAGCGAATAAGGAATTAGAAAAAAAAGAAAAACCTTAGGGAGAGATATTTAGTTTGCTAGGCCACATGGCCTTTGCATGTTGAGCAGTCCCTCCTGAGAAGTCCCTAGCAGGCACTAAGGCTGAAGAACTTCCCTGGGTACAGTTGAGACTGGTCATAAAAAGATGACCTGAAAGTATGATATGACTTCAGCAGTCAGTCCAGTTAGTTATTCAGGGTATATAGCTGTATGTGCATTCAGCTGGAGGCAGTGGAGTAAGAGTATTCTTTAATGGGGGTTTCTACAGATTATACATGCTTATATGCCCTTTGGCTTTTAAGTACTTTCATGCTTTGTGTTAACTGTGTCATTTTATCTAATAAACGTTCCTGGACTGGTTTCCTTGGTGGCGAAGGGTCTTTTTCGTGACTGCCTTACGTGTTGGTTTCTACAGATTGCCTGTCACACTGGAGCATTCTAGGATATTTAAAACATGTTATCCTTGTGGAGTTGGTGCCTCCTTGTACAGCACTATCATTGTATAGTGAAGCAGGTACTAGTTACCAGTCTGGTTAAGAGTCATGACAGACAGTAGGACAGTGGTGCTCATATTATAATATAGGAGGGTGTAAATGAATACACAGCAAACCATTTAATTAAGCAGTTGTTACCTAAAGCTTTGCATAATAACACATCCATCAAAGCACAGCATGTACTTAGTGCCACCTATGAGATGATACATTGTTACACTTACAGTGTTGCAGGTTTAAGTAACATTTTATGGTATAGAAGGCTGGAAACAGGAGACAAATCAGCTAATTTGCCATCCACAAGCTCTCATTTCTCATACAGACTATTTGGTAACTGCTGTGAAATTTCAAGAAGTAGTACAGAGGGCAAAGTTTGCTGGAAATGGCTCATGCACAACAACATTGTTAGCTTCATTAAGTTTAAACATGATGTTTCTGTTAGTACCATGAGTGAATAATTGACAGTGATTAGAGCCAGCATGCACTTATCTGGTGAAAGAGATCACACGGGAATAGACTATAAGCAGGGTACTAATAGGCTGCCAAAAAGTGGTTAGAACTAAGTCTCTGTGCATAATAATTATTATGCAGGGCATGCTGTTAAGTTTGTGAGAAGGCCTTAAGGAATTATTGTGGACTGAGGTAGATTCAAAACTCTTTCCAGCATTAACGTTATTAATGTACTCAGAGGATTATGCTTTTGGCAAGATTCTAGGCAGTGAAAGTAATGCAAATTACAATTGTTAACATGCAATAGATGCAGTAGAGCCAAAGTTTACTTATTTTTTTAATTTATTTGTTTGACATTTGTTGACTGGGATAGTCTGACTGGGCAAATGTCCTTTTTCAGTGGAGGCCCAGAGAGAATAGCTCCAAAGTAATATTATATAATATTTCAAATTACAGTGAATGTAAAATACAGTGGGATTTTCTACAAAACGCATTAACAAAAATGAAGGCAAAAGAGACACATTATACAACTGCATTTAAAACAGGTTGTTATAAGAGTGACACATAGATGAGGGAACAGGAAACAGTGAATAAGATCAGCAGATTAGTAGAAGTATTCAATGGGGGGGGGGTAGAATGAGTGAATACCTAGTGAGTCCAGTAGAAATGGAATGATAAAAAATGTTAGTGGCAGTAGTAATACAGCAGAATTCCAGCATAGATAAGTGAAGGTGGCAGTTGAGAGTCAGAATCAGAAAGGTAGAAAAAGATTGGGATGTAGAGGATGTTGAGATGTAGAAGAATGGTACTAGGTATTAGGTAGGAGGAGGAAGAGAATAAGGGAGAGTGATAATAGGATTAGGACAGGATAAGTGGAGGTAGGTTACAAGGACATGTCCAAATGTGGTTTAGATGATGTTTGAGGGATTATGTTTAGTTATTAATGTGGTAATTTAGCTAGCTAAGAATAAGAAGGGACAGATAGAGGAAGAATAACAAATAATAATTGTCATGGTGACAGTAGGCTATGCTTTTTGAGAAACTTAAGTGGGAAATGTGGATACTGCAGCTGGGCTTCAGCTGGGCCTCATTTTTAGTAACTGCAATAGAAGGCAAATGATAAGGATGCAATTGGATACTACAGGTCTGAAGAAGAATGGCTTTTCTTGATGTGTTTATCAACACACATTTGCAGCAGAATAGTGACAGAACTGTCAGTTCTGGGTGTGGCAGAAAAACAAATGAGAGACAGTAAGCTGTTTTCTCAAATGATTGCTTTTACTAAGCATTGCTTTCTGCTTCTTCAGGCTGATTATCAATTCCTAACCAAAGTGCACTCATAGATTTCTGGGGAGTGGAAAATGCCAAAACAAGGCCAATAGGGTTGTCTCCATTTTTTTTATCCCAAGAAAATGTTAATCCATTCAAGGTGTTAAAGAAAATGCTAGGGTCATTCCTTATCCAACAGAAGAAGTGACATGGAATGCCTGACATACTGATCTTACACCTTGTGGATGGAGAAATGATGGCAACAGACATACAGCATTGGATTATTATGGAATTATTTTTTAAATTAGTATCAGATTATGAATGTTATATGGTCATTTATTGCCCCCGTTTGTTCATAGAGAATGGCTGGTGAATTGATCCATCTGTAAATATTCTGCCATTTATATTACGCTGTCGAAAACTCAAACTGTCAACAGCGTAATAATCGACACGGAAATGTCAAAACCCCCGGACATTGAACACACACAAAAAAAAAAATCCAAACACAACACAAATTCCTCAAGGCAGGGTGGCAAGCCCCCCTGCACCCCCCACACCCCCCGTTACTTAGATATACCAACTCCGAGATCACACTACATTGCAGTAAATGGAAATCTCCCCTTACAGAGATTTCTGTTTAAACGCGTGATGACTTTCCCTTTCGACATTTTGGTGCTGACATTATCAGCTTTGATATTGTCAGCCTTCGACAGGGTGAAGTAGACCCATAATCTGGAAGGCTATTGACAGGAAAAATTAAATAAGTATTGTTGGCATTTGATAGGGTAGGGCAGGATGTGTCGAAAGGGACCAGAAATAAGGATCTAAAGTGATCTCATTTGGATTGAAGGCATATCAGTTACACTGGGAGAGATGTTTTTATGCTAACTTAGCCATAACTATAAAGTTGGCATCAAAATGCTGGTTAAGGTTAGATGACTAGTTAAGGATTGGAGGAGATGCTTGTTTGCAAAGTTGTGGCTAAGAAGAATAGGAAGTCAACCATTTAAAAGAGTCCATAGGTTGATAAGACACAGGATCTGTCAGCGAGCTGTAAGGATGTTAAATCAGTCTGTAGAAGTGGTGTGATGTGGTACTTGTCAGTATGGCTGGAGTGACTCATGGTCTATCAGCAAAACCCAACTTGGAAACAACTGATGTAAGGATGTAATGCTGTAAGGTGTACCAGTTCTCAAGTACTCATAGAAAGTTACGGGCTAGTAATCATGCACTTTTATTGTAAAAATAAAAAACTGGTTTAGCACTTTCATCTACTCAACGTAGACTTCATCAGAACACTGTTAGTGTAATTAAACAAGTTTAAATAACAATCTTACACCAATGGGAATTAACTTCAATTAGTCTTCATAAATATTAATAAATGATAATGAATATTCATATATCCACTTAAAACCACAATCAACGTATTGATACAGCTTATTTAAACACAAAAATAAATATTTAAAATGTTAAAAACCTCATTATGCATATTCATGTATGATATTAAAAGTCATAAATATACAGTGTTGAAATTCAATATATAAAAATACAAGAAATATATAAAAGTGTATAAAAATATGAATGATATAAAAAAATTGAATATGTAAACTACTGATTATTAAAAACGTATTCCAAAGTAATCATATGGTGTATATGAACTTCCCTCATATCCCACAAGCAAGTTATGACAATAAGCAGTAAATATATCATAAACTTCCTATCCAAATCATTAAAACAGACAGTATATGCCTATTGTTTACTACTAACTTATATTCTTGCTTCTAATACTGGCATAATTGGGATTATGTCATTCAAACCTTGGGGTTTAGCAGCATTTAAAAGTAATTGCCATTTAACTTCTTTTTCCCCCTTTATATTTCCACCCCTTGGATTTTGTTTTATATACTCCAAAATCCCAAATTTAAATGTATGACACTCTGTACTCCTTTCCAGATGCCTGTATAATGCATTGTTACTATCCTTTTTTCTGACACAGTACAAACAGTCATAAATTCTATTCCTGAGGCACCTGTCCATATTTTCAACATAAAAACTTGGGCAATTGGTGCACTTTGCCAGATATATAACATGCTGGGTGTGACAATTTCCTTTCTTGAATCTAATCACTGTATGGTTAGCATTTCCCAATGTTATAGTTTTCTCTTCTAAAATGGCATGGCACTGATTACAATGCCCACATTTCTTTGTGTATCCCTCCTTCAATTCATACCCAATGTTTGGAGCACCAATTTCAAACTTGTTTTTCAAATTGTATCCTGTCTTATAGACAAACACTGGGTTATCCCCTAACTTGCGGTACACTTCCTCATCACATCTAAGAAGGTTCCAGTTCTTGCCTATTATATCTTTAACTTCCTTGACATAGGGATTGTATTCTAATATACATGCTCTCTTATATTCGTATTGCATTCATCAGGTACAACAATATTACCCTTGTCTAAACCTACTCCCAAGAGGGGTTTATACTTCTTACCCCATTCCTTCTTGACATAACTAGTAACATCTTCAATGAGGGTTTTGGGGTAGCCCCTGTCACTAAACAAGGTACCTATGTAATCAATCTCACATAACATCTCCTGATAATCGGATGTCATTCTGGCAGCCCTAATGCATTGCCCCTTTAATATGCTTCTCTTTTGACTGGCTGGGTGACAACTAGTATACTCCAAATAAGAATTACTAAATGTATCCTTCCTATAAATCTTGGACTTAAATCCTTTTGTATTGTGAGAAATGTAAGTGTCCAAGTAAGGTATTCCTTTGCTACTACAATTGTACGGAAATGTGAGATAGGTACTGGACTCATTCAGATATTTCACAAAAGAGTCCACCCCCTCTATTGTACTATCCCATAAAATGGCAAATATGTTATATAATGTAATAGACAAACGTGGAATAAACATTATATGTAAAAATATCTATGTTAAATTATGTTGTTGAAAAGTTGTGTTGCACATGCAACAATAAAAATGATGCAGTAAAAAATGAATAAATAATGGGCCCTAAGTTGCAGGCTGTGGGGCCTGGATATAAGATTAGAGATGAATGTGTATATTTTGATTCAATATGGGGTTGTTGTGGCTGGCCTACAAAATGAAGACTAACTAGAAGCAATATAGGACCTAAATAATGTTGCCATGGTGAAAGCAATATATGAAAACAGGTAAAAAAGACCATCTCATAGACTAAATGGCAATCTAACTGGTACCATTTGCAGCAATCTGATCCAAGCCTCTGACACAGTGGGCCACTCAGAATTACTAGCCCGCATCCTAGACATTGGCATCAGCACAATATTGGCATGAGCACTGAAGTTGCACAGTGATTCAAGGACTTCATTACTAACAGATACTTTATTATGAAGATTGACTCTTCTCCATCACATATTGCCTACACTCATTCAGATGTACCTCATGAATTGATACTTGCCCCAAAATTTGATCTACTCCAGTCACAACTCTTCTTATATGCTGATTGCATGGTTATCTACAGACACCAACCAAAGCCCACTCAGGTACAGCAAGGTGTACAGTCCAATCAATAAATCATTCCAACAAAAAGAAGACCGGCACACAAAAGCCAGCTCATGGGCACAGTTTTATTAGTGAGCCATACACTGATATACCCAAAGGGTAAAATAAAAAATAAGCATACCGGTTTCGGCAAACAGCCTTCCTCAGTGCAACAGTTAATATTTATAGCTGTTCATTAATTCCAGGTGGGAATAATGCACTAATTTTAACAATCCATTTACATTCCTTATAATCCAACAATGAATGTAGTAGTCATAATATATTTCTGGACTCAATGGATATATGGCGTTGATACCTAGACAACTGTTGGCTAGTGTGGCGCTCAGATGTGGAATATTTAAAGGAGTTTTTACAATATTTGAATGAGAACAAATCAGAGTTCCACTTTACCATGAATTATCATCCTTGGATGCACAAAGTATTGTGTTGGAAGGAGAGCGCTACAGAATCCCAATAGCTGAAAATCCTGAAGACCAAAATCCTGAGACCAAAATCTTGAACATTCAAAATACTGAAAATTCAAAATACTGAAAACACACAAGATACCAACACTTACTATATTCCAGCACAAGTATATACAGAACCATATTACCCTTCAACTATATGCAGAGGACAAGCCCCCCTGCACCCCCACACCCCCTGCTACTTAAATATATCAACTTCGAGATTGCAGTTCACTACACTAAGTGCGATCTTGGAGTTGATATATTTAAGTAGCAGGGGGCACCCCCTGCTTATACGTGGAGAAGAGTAATATGGTTTGTGTTTTATTTGTTTCTGTATGTTCTTGTTCTGGAATATAGTAAGTGTTGGTATCCTGTGTGTTTTCAGTATTTTGAGTTTTCAGTATTTTGAGCTTTTGAGATTTTGGTCTTCAGGATTTTGGGCTTTCAGGATTCTGTAGCCCTCCCATTGGAAGATGGTTCCCTATCTACTTTGATTTTTTGTAAGCATCCTTAGTTTAACACGATGCTACATGTTAGTAGTTGCCACCCACAACATATTTTTGAGAACATTTCTAAGTCCCAGTTCATGAGACTTAAAATGATTTGTTCTTCTTCACAAGATTTTTAGCATCAAACACAGGATATGGTGCATAGATTTACCAATAGAGGCTATATTGGTTGGAAAGTTAGGAGGGCCCTTAATTTTTTGGAAGAAGTCCCAAGATCTGAGTTATTACAGTATAAAGATAGGAATCCTGGGGGGGATCAGTTAGTTAGATTCATTATGAATTATGGGACCAATTCCTTATTTTTGCAGAAGCTTATACACTTCCATTGGGATGTGTTGACCATGGAAGATAAGCTGCAAGGGGTAATTGATAACAAATATCGATTTGCCTATAGAAAGGGAAGGACATTGGGGGGGTTGTTTTAATCATTTCAAAAAAGTAGGTGGGGTGGCAACAGATAAATCACAAGGGAGACTACATTGATTTCCAGCATAGGGGTGTTTTCCCTATGGTCACTGTAGTTTCTGTAAGTATGTAACCAAATGGAAAAGCTTTGTCTTGTCTAACTGTTCACAAGTTTATGATATTTTGGTTTATGGGACTTGTACTGCTGACTGGGTGGTTTATTTAGTCCAATGTTCTTGTCCTGCATTTTATATAGGACAAACATCGCGTCCTTTTAAATTTAGGATTTCAGAACACTTGAGTGATGTTAAATGTGCCAGAATGACTAATGCTTTATATAAACACAGTATGAAACATAAGACAGCCAGATTTACATTTACCATTATTGACAGAATTAGGGCTGATAATATTTCAAAAGTTGGTCTACATTCATTGTTGGATTAATTATGTTGTTAATTGAGGTTGATGAAGTGTATAATAAGTGTGGAAGGAAATTAGTCTGTTTCACTTGTTGCACTGAGGAAGGCTGTTTGCTTATTTTTTTATTTTACCCTTTGGGTATATCAGTGTATGGGCTCACTAATAAAACTGTCCCCATGAGCTGGCTTTTGCATGCTGGTCTTCTTTTTGTTGGGATGGTTATTTACAGGCCCAGTCCAGCATGACAGATAATCCAAACCCAACTGCAAACTGACCTTCGAAAACTAAACCACTGACTCACCTCGAATGCTTCTCCTTCATACAAAACACAAGGCTGTGGGTTTTGGTACTAAGAAAAGACATTACAAAGCCGCTGAAGCTATTTGACCAGCATAACAACCTTATTGACAGTACTACTTAATTCAAATACCTGTGAATCTCTGCTTGACAAATATTAAATTCTAGTAGCATATTCAAAAACGGAGTCCTAAATTCAAAAGCCTCCTTTTCTGGACTCAGAAAATATCTCATTTCCTTTATCACTAGTTAGGGCAGCTGTTGGAAAACATATCCTGTAACACCATTGTTAGAAAAATATATAATAGTAATATGCATGCTTAGTGCATTTGAAGTTTAAAAGGGTTAATACATTTATTTCGTTCACACTGCATGAATCTGCACAACTATTAGAAACTTAACAGGAGACATTTCATTTCTGCTAATGTCATGAAAATAATAAGAAGCATTTAATTTCTGCTAATGTCATGAGAACTAACAAAGAGACATTTAATTTCTGCTTATGCCATGAAAAAATATGCAGCTGCTAGAAGCTTTGATAAAAAAAACAATAGATGCTTGAAAGTATAAACCATAGTCAGCATTACTTGTACCAAAGCTAGAAATGTACCTTGAATCTAGACAAAATGTAACATGTATTAGAGCTGTACAATTGAAGAATTGAAAAGATAAGGTGGGCTAAAATAAGCCCCAAGGCCAGGTTGTTTTTCTCAAAATGTTTTTGCAAGACGACAAATAATCTGCATGTCAGCAATAAGTCTGATAACATTTTCTGTGAAACATACAGAAAGCTGTGTCCAACTACGTCAGCAATAGAATAGTAACATTTTCTGTGTGACATGAAGAGAACTGTATAAAAATAACATACTGATCACCAAAGAACTAGACAAACCTTGTACCTACATGCTTTGTCTCCTTGCTGCAAGTAATAAAGGGTGCCTTGCTTGAACCTAACGTGCATTGGTCTTTGAAGTTTTTTCCTTTTACAGATTGGTCCTTCGAGCTGGAACCCTCTCTTCACCTCGGATCAGATGGCCAGGTGGTTGAAACTGTACAGGGAAGAAACCAAATCGGTTCTTCTTATATGGAAAGTCCTCCGACTGAATTGTTGTTCAAAAGAGGCCAGCCACTTTCTGATCTGTGACTGAAGGACGGGTCTCCACGAATTGGTGATCAATCACGTAGGCTCAGGTAAGGCAAATCTACTTTTTTCTGTTTTCTGTTTTAGATCAGGGACTAGATGTGTATTGTTTTTGTCAGACTGTATTTTTCTTGCAAGTCAAGGACAAAAAGATTACTGTCTTGTCATAGATCAGGAGAAACAGAATAAGTAGGCAGTCATTCTGAAGAGACTATAACAAAATCCGTGGTACCACGTTAAAAATTAATAGAAGTTACATAACGAACAAAGGGTAAAACAAAATGGGTAATAACTGCATAAGAAGCCCACAAAATCCACCGTTAATGGAAGACACAAAATATATGCAGTCACAGCGCGCCTACAGTGTTAGATATTATTCAAAATGGGTTAGTAAATACGAATTCGATGGAAAATTAGAGAAATCCTTGCTTATCAAACTTATCAAACAGCTCAAAAATTATTCCAAGGGTCAAGTAAAAAAGCAACATCGATTAGGAATTCCTCAGGCACACAGGTGACTGGAGGAAGTAAACCGTAGGGAACAAAAAAGCAAAGATTCAAAAGCAATGTTTTTAGATAAGGATGATAATAACTTAGTAATAGCATCAGCACCTCCACCTCCCTTACCAGAATATGAAGCAAGTGAACAAGTTAGTCCACCCCCACTATATCCTGTGAATAGAGATATTGTGAAATTAAAACTGACTAAAATTAGAGATCCCATCGGGACCAGGTCCCAAACAAAGGAAGGTAATCCAGAAGAAGGTATCGAGTTATGGAAAATAGTAAATAATTCACACTCTATAGGTGAAGAAGAAGAAATATGCCCGCTTATAGAAGTACCCAATCCTCAGGCAGGCCAAGACAATCAGGACCCAACTATCTTAGTGTATAGACCATGGACTCCGGAAGATATCCAGAAAGCCACTGAGGGAATCCCCCATCCAAAAGTTAATTTTAGAAAATTCTCAGAAGATTTACAAGGAATGAGGTTGAGTTATAACCTAAACAGAGAAGAAATAGAAAAAGTAATTAGACAAATTGTAGGGCCAGATTGGTACATGATTAGTGGGAACTGGAATCCCCGTGACGCTGCACAAAGACCCCTCCCACATAGCAGCGCAGAATTAGACACCAGAGTGAAAGGTCTTACAGACCGCATCTCTGAAAAATGGAAACCTAGGGCAGACTGGACTTGCATTAATCAATGCATCCAACAAGAAGGTGAAACTATTGACCGGTATTATGCCAGATTGTTAGAATGTTTTAATAACCACTGTGGAATGCAGGTTCCTGAAGATCAAACACAAGATTCCCCATATGAACAGCAGTTAAAGAATGCATTTTTAAAAGGCAGTAGCATGCCTATAAGCAGTTTTATTACAAAACACATGGTAGACCATCATACAAGCAGGTTACAATCATTACTTGAATATGCTAGGCATGCCGAAAGGCATTTTAATAGCAAAAAGAAAAAGAAAGCTCAAGTATTTTCTGCAGAAGATGGAGCAGAAGTTTATGTAGTACAGTCTGGGAAAAAAGGCAAGAAAAATGCACAGGGAAACAAACAATCTGATCAGCGATCAGAGGACTTTGAAGGGCGTAAAAAAAAGGGAGAATGTTTCAAATGTGGTAAAAAAGGACATTTGACAAGGGATTGCAAGAAAAACAAGAAGGCAACAACGGAAGACAAAGAGGGTGAGGACTGACTATATGGTAGTCAGGAATCACTAGAAGGGGCTAGCGAAGGAAGGACAAATGAGAATGTGATAGAAGGAGTAGAGGAAGTTCAGGAAGTTAGTGACAATGAAGAAAATGAGATATTAGAACTAGCTTTATTGAGCTTAGAGCTCTATTTGGCAGACATGAAACCAGAAGTTACACTATTGGTAGAAGGGAGGGAGGTCAAATTTTTGTGTGACTCAGGGGCATCACGAACCCTGATACACCCCTCCAAACTACCAGAAAACACAGAGTCACCTGATTATATACTGGTCAAAGCAGCTAATGGACAGCTGTATCGGGAGCCTCTCTCCCGTAACATCGCAATAACTGATCCAGTTTCAGGAT
This sequence comes from Protopterus annectens, assembly GCF_019279795.1. Classification (NCBI taxonomy): domain Eukaryota; kingdom Metazoa; phylum Chordata; order Ceratodontiformes; family Protopteridae; genus Protopterus; species Protopterus annectens. Next base: position 1,681,264,935 of record NC_056735.1, on the reverse strand, counting down.
TGACACAAAGAAGCAAAAGTGTAGTTTCTGCAAAATGCCCAGTAAACCTCTTGGGCAGAGACCTCATGCAGCTATTTGGTATAGCAGTAGTCCCAACCATGCAAGGTATGGAAGCACAGCGACAAAATGACACCTTTGTAGTGCAATTGGAGGGTGAATTTTTTTTTTGGTACAGCCAGGACTTGGTTTCGACTGGTCCAGGGACTGTGACCAAAGAGTTTATGAACCTAGCCATCAGCAAGTTCCCCGCCCTTGACATTGATAAGCAACACCTGTTGCACTGTACCCTGTATTATTGCAACACTCCAGGACCTGATAAGGAATATGAGCAAGAATTATTTAAGAATCATGCAAACAGATTGATATTGCGTAACCTGTACTGGGACACAGAAGGGAACAGTGTAGCCAGCTGTTCATTGCCCCAGGAGTTCTTTGCACTTTATAAATCTAATCGATTACCACATGTTAGCTTAACCAAAAACAGAAACATAGAATGGGCAGACCTAGGAGAAAAAGTCACAAGATGGCAGAAACAGAGAACTAGAACTGTCAGAACAAGGAATACAAGCACAAAAGCTGAATTGGATAACTCAGACCAAGTAAACAACGAGAGGCCAGCAATAGACGGTCATGAAGTAAAAAATATAATTATATCCAATACATATAGGTGGCTAAAATAATCCTTTATTAAACAGACCGACCCAGCTGTGCACTTGCAGTCTAGCGAGGACAGCTGATTGACACTCCTATTAAAGGAGGAAGAGAATGCCTTACAGAATATACCAGAGACTCTCTGGTCAACAGGGAAATCAGATGTAGGACTCATTCGTACAGCAGGACCAGTTACTATCACGCCAAAGTCAGCATTCAGACCACAAAAAAGACAGTATCCCTTAAGAAAAGATGCAGAGGCAGGGATAAAGCCCATTATAGCAACCTTACTTAAAGGAGGGATACTAGTAGAATCTCCCGATTCACCATGTAACACACCCTTATTTCCAGTTAAAAAGGCCAACGGAGAATGGCGTATGGTCCAGGACTTACAAGCCGTAAATGATGCAGTAATATCAAGGGCACCCATGGTGCCAGACCCACACACCCTGTTGAATGATTTGAAACCTCAACCAAAGTATTTTTCTGTGGTAGACATCAGCAATGCGTTCTTTTCGATGCAGATACACCCTGACATCCAGTATTGGTTTGCATTTACATTTCAGGGGAAAAGGTATACATATACGCGACTACCACAGGGATATTGTGACAGTCCAATGATATTCTCAAAAGAAATGGCAAGCAATTTGGAAGGATTCACCCCACCAAAAGGCAGTCAGATTTTACTTTATGTTGATGACATCTTGCTGGTGGCCCCCAACCAGCAGGATTGTAAAGAAGATACCATAGCACTTCTATGCTTTTTAGCCGCTGAGGGACATAAGGTAAATAAAAGTAAACTGCAGCTTTGGAAAAAACAGGTAAAATACCTAGGATATGTAATATCCAAGGAAGGTAGAACATTAGATGAGGACAGAAACATAGCGATTTTGCAAGCACCAAAACCCACTACCAAGAAGGAAATTATGTCCTTCCTGGGTACAACTAATTTTTGCCGGAGCTGGATTCCAAACTATGCCTTGGAATCTGCACCTCTGACTGACCTTATATATAAAAAGCCTATGGCAGCACAGGATTTGTTACAATGGACACCAGAGGCAGAATCTACCTTCTGTAAACTAAAGCAGTTAATAGCGTCCTCATTAGTTCTGGGATTGCCAAACTACTATAAAGTTTTTTCCAAACTGTAGATTGTAAGCAGGGTTACATGACATCAGTATTAACACAACAGCATGGGGATAAGCAACGCCTCATTGCTTACTACTCATCACAACTAGACCCAGTGGCATGGTCCTTACCCCACAGTGTAGAAGCAGTAGTTGCAGCTGCAATGGCAGTACAGGCTTCAGCCTCAGTAGTCTTATTCTACCCTCTCACTTTGAGAGTACCTCATGCAGTCGCAATTATTTTACTACAAGAAAAGGTGGCATATCTTTCCCCTGCTAGGCATCTTTCCTGTATGAGTATATTGTTGAGCCAACCTCATATGACAATTGAACGATGCACGACTTTAAACCCTTCTACTCTGCTCCCAATCCCTGCAGACGGCACACCGCACAGCTGCTTGCAGGTAATTGAGCAAAAGACACTACCTAGAAAAGATTTCACGGATGTCCCCTTGGATGATGCCGAAGTGACATATTACGTGGATGGTTCATGCAAAAGGGGTCCTGCAGGACAGAACCTAGTAGGATATGCAGTAGTCTCTGATACTGGGATTATAGAAGCAAAACCTTTACCACACAACTTATCTGTACAGGCAGCAGAATTGATTGCCCTGACATGGGCGTGTACCTTAGCAAAGGGTAAATGTGTAAACATTTTTACTGATAGCCAGTACGCTTTTTCTACTGTACATGTTTTTGCACAGCAGTGGAAAAACCGGGGAATGATAACATCTACTGGCAAACCTATAAATCATACGCAGTTTATTTTAGATCTTTTAGAATCTATTCAGTTACCTCATAAAGTAGCCATATGTAAATGCATAGCTCAAACCAAGCAACAAGATAGAATTTCAAAAGATAATGCAAGCGCTGATATAGCTGCAAAACAAGCAGACACTCACTACGCAAGCTGAAAAACAGCGATGGATAAAACGAGGAGCAATCCTCAAAAAGGGGCTGTACATCTCTAGAGAGGGAAAACCGATACTACCCTCTAATTTGTTTCACTATACAGCATTGTTGAGCCATGGGCAGTGCCATGTCTCAACAGGGGGGATGGTACAGCTGGTGAACCAGGTGTTCACAACATACAGATTTACAAACTACTCTAAAAAATTTTGTCTAATGTGTCAGATTTGTAACAAACATCATGCACAAGGGGCAATAAAGCCCAAGCAAGGGAGTTTTCCCACACCACCATATCCGTTTCACACTATCTGTATGGATTTCATAGAATTGAACAAATGTGAGAATAAGAAGTATTGCCTTGTCATTATAGATATGTTTTCCAGGTGGGTGGAAGCCTTTCCAACCAAAAATCCAGATGCAGCTACAGTGGCAAAAGTACTTGTCAAGGAAATCATTCCTAGATTCAGTATTCCGGAAAGAATCTACAGTGACAATGGTACACACTTTGTAAATCAAACCATACAGCAGTTGAGTAAGCATTTTGGAATTTCTTTAAAAAATCATTGTGCATACCATCCTAAATCTGCAGGGCTAGTTGAAAGGCATAATGGTATACTAAAAAACAAATTGAGAAAATTAATAGCTGAGACAGGAAAAACTTGGTTGTACTGTTTACCCCTGGCACTGTTGAGCATGAGAACTGTCCCTACAGCAAAAGGATTGACTCCTTTTGAAAAACTATTTGGAAGGGCTTATTATACACCCCAGTGGAAACGTCTCATATCATCAGACCAGGAAGCTGATTTTACACTAGCTGAATATATGAAAAAGTTTTTGAGTTCTAAACATCTGTTGCAGTTAAATTCTGTTTCAGAAAGAAGACAAACCGAAACATCAGAAGTGACAGTGACGCCAGGAGACTGGGTGTGGATCAAAATAGTCAAGTGAAAGAATTGGGCTTCGCCAAGGTGAGAAGGTCCCTACCAGGTGCTTCTTTTGACACCCACTGCAGTCAAGATAGCAGAACGAGCTTCGTGGATACACCTGATGCACTGCAAGCTGGTAAAAAACTTTGAGTTGGACAAAAATCTTACCTCTCCATCAGGGCCCTCAGCACAAAGTCTGGCTACAAAGGGGGGTCAGATCAATAGGACTGATCCGTCTCAACCCCAGTGAAGAAAACCATCGGTGCTGAAGGTCCTATAGGGCAGAGAGTAAGAACACGTGTCCAAAGTAAAGATGACAGAATCCAGTACGATCCAAATACACCTACTTGGAAGAGTCAGAGAAAACAGAAATGCAGAACAACCGTTTCTACAAAAGTATTGCATAACCATACTGTTGACTGTACTAGTGACAATAATCTTTTTGTTGTGGCCATTCCTTTTCTCAGCCACACACATTGAACAAGCATGCAGAGTGGCACCCAAACTTTAACACTTACCAGGCAATCAAATATGTGTATGCTGAAGCTTTCAATGTTTCGAATTGCTGGGTTTGCACAGCTTTACCAACAGCATATGGGGGGTTACTGTTAACTTCAGTTCCCCTAGGTGCCAACAAGACCTGGGAAAACCTAATTCATGATACATCAAATGTCACATCACAAGATAAAGTAGCATTGCACTTGTCTATTCGACAGAAGGGAACTGTGTGTTTTTATAAGAATGATGCAGTCAAGGTAGGTTGGAGCAATTGCAATGTGACTATTCCCTATAGATGCTACACTAAACCTGATAACATCAGATCCTATTGCAACACGAGCTATGATACATTTTTTGAACTGATGCATAGGACAACTGAAGAAGTAAAACATAATGCTGATCTCTATAAGCAACTGTCCATAATTAACAAGAAAATGTTTCATGTAGAGACAGGGCATAGTAAAGTTACTACTAAAGTAGAAGACTGTTACTTTATATGTGGTAGAAAAGCATATAAATGGCTACCTGAGAATTGGTCCGACAGTTGTTTTTTGGGGTACCTGTTTCTGTTCATATGATACACAGCAGTTTTTCCTCAAGGGAAAATTCAGAATGTTCGAGAAATCAAGAAGCCTGTTAATCCAGTGGGGCAAATAAATGTGCGCTGGAAAAACCATCATGCTGTGGGCGATGGACTGACACACATGGACTTGAGTGATACTGTTATATTGTGGGCAGGTGTAATGCCAGCATATGGAGCAACGAAATCAATCTGGGAACTGAGAAAATTGTCTAAGCTTCTCAAAATAATGAGTAATGTAACCTTTTCTGCCCTAGAATTGGTGACTGATGAACTGAATGCCATGAGAACAGTAGTGCTTCAAAATTGCATGGCTCTTGACTTCACCCTAGCGGCAAGAGGAGGTACGTGCGCTTTAATCCAGGAGGAGTGCTGTTCGTATATTCCTGACCACAAACACGAGATAGACAACCATCTCGAGGTGATTCAGCAGGTGTCAGCTATGACCAAACCAGGACCAAATCCATTGACTGACTTTTTCCAGAAATTGTTTGGGGGTTGGGGCAGCATCCTGATGAACATTCTGATTGCCATCTGTGTAGGAATAATCCTACTGGTGGTATGGGTGTGCTGCTGCATCCCCTGCATAAAAAGACTGATTAAAAATTTTGTAGACATTTCGCTTTCAGAAACCTTATACCAAGATGGTGAACTTGAATTGCTAAAAACTGAAAAAGCTTTCATGAGCTTAAACTGAATGACTCTCTTAACTGCAAATCCTGAGCGGGAAGAGGTTAGGGGAAGAAAAAAACTGTTTATGCTTATCTTGAAAGTAGAATAAAAGTATTAAAAGGGGGGAAATGTTAGAAAAATATATAATAGTAATATGCATGCTTAGTGCATTTGAAGTTTAAAAGGGTTAATACATTTATTTCGTTCACACTGCATGAATCTGAATAACTATTAGAAACTTAACAGGAGACATTTCATTTCTGCTAATCTCATGAAAATAATAAGAAGCATTTCATTTCTGCTAATGTCATGAGACCTAACAAAGAGACATTTAATTTCTGCTTATGCCATGAAAAAATATGCAGCTGCTAGAAGCTTTGATAAAGAAAACAATAGATTCTTGAAAGTATAAACCATAGTCAGCATTACTTGTACCAAAGCTAGAAATGTACCTTGAATCTAGACAAAATGTAACATGTATTAGAGCTGTACAATTGAAGAATTGAAAAGATATGGTGGGCTAAAATAAGCCCCAAGGCCAGGTTGTATTTCTCAAAATGTTTTTGCAAGATGACAAATAATCTGACCATGTCAGCAATAAGTCTGGTAACATTTTCTGTGAAACATACAGAAAGCTGTGTCCAACTACGTCAGCAATAGAATAATAACATTTTTTGTGTGACATGAAGAGAACTGTATAAAAATAACATACTGATCACCAAAGAACTAGACAAACCTTGTACCTACATGCTTTGTCTCCTTGCTGCAAGTAATAAAGGGTGCCTTACTTGAACCTGACGTGCATTGGTCTTTGAAGTTTTTTCCTTTTATTCAACAAATCACTGAAGCCTCCACGATGAATTAGCAGCAAAAGATTTTATTTTTAAAATGAAACAAGCGCTTTCACGCACCCAACAAGTACGCTTCCTCAGGTTACAAAATGTAAGAATAGGTGTTGATCTTATATAGTTGTGGCGTACACCCTGATTAGCAACATTTTTGGCGGCTAAAAATAATTAATCAACTAGAAATCACTTAGTTTCATTAATGCTTAAAGCCGCAGTTCATAAGGATATTTCGCTTAGAATCTAATACAACTTTTAAAATCTTACCACTACTATAGTAAATAATCTAAAAAGCATATTAAAATATAACAAATATGTATAAATGCATTTCCTTCAGTTTATCAAAAAACTATATAAACATGAAACTTAATACAGCCCTAAAGTATGCAAATTTATAATTCCTATTTATTCCTATCTATGGAAATCCATATATTTATCTTTAATAGATATGATATATTATATTTATAATTTCATAGAATCTGTATAACAGTTCATCCTATAAATGGTTTGATAACCATTAATGTATAAAACAAATATTATCAATTAAACACATCATATAATATATCAAACTAAGTCAGATATATAAATTAAAAAATATGAAATAAGGGTGAAAAAGAACAAGATACAAGAATGAACAGCCAAACATGAGAAAAACCCAGAAAAAAGTAAAGTGGATGAGTGGAAGAAGGGAGGGGGAAGGAAGGGAAGGAGGGGAGGGGGAGGAAGAGGAGGGGGGAAAGGGGAAGAGTAGGGAGGGAAAAGAAAAGAACAGAATAAGGGAGGTGGGAAATGAACAGGGAAGGTAGAAGTAAGGAAGTAAGGGAAAAAAGGGGGAAAAGGAATAAAAATAGAGAAAAGGGAGATGTAAAGTAAAAGAAAAAAAGGAGAAAGTGAAAAAGTTTTGTCACTGTTGTGATTAGACAATCATATAAATTTGTAATGAATAAAAATAGTATAAAATACACATATATCTCCAAAACCCCCATTTTATGAACCATTAGATTGTCTTAGCATGATACTATGCTTAACAACAGATCTAACCAACATAGCATAGTCTTTCATAACAGCGCCGGTCTAATACTAAGGGCTGTATTTAAACCTGGCTCTATATGTGCTCTAAGTGTTAGTATCCATTTCAATTCATAAAGCTCTAAGGTACCTAATACGTTGCCTTCTCTTCTGTTGGGATATAATATCTGCAAAACCCTGAATTTGAACATATGAGATGGAAAAGATTGACAATGCCTGGCTAAAACATTGTTTACATTCATTTTCCATTATATCATATATGTGGTTGTAGGCTCGATCTCTGAGCCTACGCGTTGTCATACCCACATAGTATACTTCACAATTCTCACATGTGGCAAGATAAATTATGTTTGTAGTATCACATGTGGCATAAAAATTCGGTGTAAACCTAAAGCCAATTTTTAAATTTTCATATGGCTGTTCATCAGTAATGTATTTGCAGATACAACATTTCTTACAGGGGAATGTTCCTTGCCTAAATTTGGTCCTAATATCTAATGGTATGTGTAGTACTTTTTCTTTACATAGTAGTCTTTTCAGATTTGGACAATTACTATATCTGAAGTTAGGGTATTCACCCACCACATTCTTCAATTCTTTATTCATACTAAGCAATTTCCAATTTTTATATACGATCTCTTTTATATACTTGACATCATTGGTGAATTTGATGTCATATTGCACTTACCTATATTCTGTTTGTTATAATATCTATGTGGACCTTGCCTATGGCAAGTGTTATAAGCCAAATTCTTTCTATCCTTAGGGCTTGTCAGCAAATGGGTTGGATAACCCTATTCATAAAACACTTGATTTGAAAATTCAAAAGTTGTTCTCTGTCTTCAATATTATTACACAGCTTGGTTATTCTAGCCATCTGATTTTCACAATGTTAGGAAAAATGTGTGGTGCATACTCTCATGGTGTAGTATGCCATTTTTCCAACACGGTTTTCTGAATAGAGATGTGGTAAATCTATTCAGAATATTTTTTGTTATAGTTACATCAAGATAGTTGACCGTAACTGATGAAACTTCATATGTAAATCTAAGGAAGGAAGTGGTTGATTCCATATATTCAACAAAATCATATAAGGATTTCACATTGCCATTCCAAAAAAGGAGAATGTCATCTACAAATCTCCTATAGTAAATGGCATTGGCAATAAAGCTTTCATTGTTGAGAATATGAGTCCTCTCCCATTGATATACTGCTATATTAGCATAGACGTTTGCACAGGGGGTGCCCATGGCTACCCCCCATGTTTGTCTATAAATTTTATCTTGATACATAAAGATGTTATTATTAAGTATCAATTCTAATAAAGTACAAATAATGAATTGCTCATTTTGATTAACCATATTGTATTCATTTAAACAACTTCTAATAGCCTCGACCCCAAACTCATTAGGTATACTCGTAAACAAGTTCTTTATATCCAAGGTAACCATTAGAGTATCAGGATTTATTTTTTCAAGCCAAGGTGAATTTTCAAGATCTTCCAACAGTTTAAATGAATTTTTTAATATTGTAGGTATTATTTCTATCAACGGGGATAACTTAAGCTGCACATATTGTGAGGCATTCTCCGTTATCCATGACTGGCCAGATACTATCGGCCGCACTGGTGGGGGGTGTATCCCTTTGTGTATTTTAGGTAACCCCTTAATGATGGGAATTAAAGGGGCCCCAATATCCAGATAATCATATAGCTGTTTATCAATGCACCTTGACATTAGGAGATCGTAGAATATATCTTGAACATTTCTAATAATCAACATGACATCAGATCTGCTTATCAAGGAATATGCAGTATCATCACTCAACATCTTATTCATCATGTCATTATAAAAACAGGAATCCATTATTACAACCCCCCCCCCTTTATCTGCAGGTCTGAATATTATACCATCATCATTACATAATAAGTCCAAGCTGTGTCTTTGCAACTCATTCATATTGAAGAACAGTTTTTTGTGTCTTTTTTCTTTGTAATAGGCATAGAAGTCAAATTCACATGCTCGTAAAAAGCACTCAATAGAGCTAGGTAACGGTGGAGTGAAGGTGCTTTTCCTTTTAAGGGTAGTGGTCTTGAATATATGTTCATTGCATTCAGAGTCTTTGAAAAGGAGCTTCAAAGCCACTTTCCTGGTAAACTTTCTAAGCATTATTAGCGTATCCGAAAGTTCGCTGCCTCGAGAGGGAATAAATGATAATCCCCTGTTTAGCACAGAGCATTCAGCTTCACTTAAATTTCGAGACAAAATATTAAAAAACAAGGTGTTCAATGTTTCTTCTTCCTGTTCTCCCAGTTGTCGCCTGACATCTTGCGCTTCCCCCTTCCCCTGCTGGTAGATCGCATCTGAACTCGATGCTTGTATGGAAGCGGGGAGTTTAAAGTAGATGCCGCTTTGGGTGCAGTATTCGGCACACATACACCTTCCTTTGGTCTGGCCCCTGCTGTTGTACATTTCAAACCTTGCTGATTACAGGGTAGAGAAGAGGCAGATGAAATAATATCTACTTCTGATTGTGGCGAAGCAGATACGCCACTATTGGATACAATGCTTTCTAAGTTGCCGGTATTGGTGCTACTGTTGAAGCTACTTGCTATATCATTATTTGTTTCATTAGTCTCTCCAGAAACTGCTGTATCATTATATCTCGGCCATAAAAAAATATTGCCGGATTGAAAATCATTACAGTCTCGTCTCAACTTTTTTAACTTCACTTGCTCCAATTTATTACTATAAAATGTTACTTGTGCTAACATGTTATTTAACTTAGACAAGCAATGCTCACTCTTGTATTTTGCAATCATGTTTCTATGCTCACCTTCAACTTTATTTATGAGATCATTCTCTACCGGTTGGAAATAATCAATGAGCAGTCTCAAATAACTATTGCCGAGATCCAGGTTTAATTGTTGCCATCTTCGTAGGAGCTCTGGATGGGCCTCTCCATAGCTCGGCATGCAGAGGACGCGCATGCCTCGCGGAATAACCTTGAAGTGCAAGCACGCCTCCAGGTGTTTCCTCTGCCAAATGAGCCTGTGAAGTTTGTAGAGGTTATTCTCCAGGCTCCTAAGTTCTCCATAAAATTCCTGCATATTTTCATTATAGATATTCACCACTGGTGGAGCATTACCTTGGTTGTCATAGTTCAATAAAGAATTTTCACGTTGATGGAACAACTCGTTCCAATTTGTAACATCACTAGCAACTTTCGGTATATAGTCCAACTCTATATTCAGAGTTTCCATCGCGTGTTGGTTAGCCGGGAGCAAGAACAGGAAAAACAAAAATATTAGCACCAAACCCAGCACGACCATCCAAGGCACCAGCAAACGAAAAACAGGATTATTCAACAAATCACTGAAGCCTCCACGATGAATTAGCAGCAAAAGATTTTATTTTTAAAATGAAACAAGCGCTTTCACGCACCCAACAAGTGCGCTTCCTCAGGTTACAAAATTTAAGAATAGGTGTTGATCTTATATAGTTGTGGCGTACACCCTGATTAGCAACATTTTTGGCGGCTAAAAATAATTAATCAACTAGAAATCACTTAGTTTCATTAATGCTTAAAGCCGCAGTTCATAAGGATATTTCGCTTAGAATCTAATACAACTTTTAAAATCTTACCACTACTACAGTAAATAATCTAAAAAGCATATTAAAATATAACAAATATGTATAAATGCATTTCCTTCAGTTTATCAAAAAACTATATAAACATGAAACTTAATACAGCCCTAAAGTATGCAAATTTATAATTCCTATTTATTCCTATCTATGGAAATCCATATATTTATCTTTAATAGATATGATATATTATATTTATAATTTCATAGAATCTGTATAACAGTTCATCCTATAAATGGTTTGATAACCATTAATGTATAAAACAAATATTATCAATTAAACACATCATATAATATATCAAACTAAGTCAGATATATAAATTAAAAATATGAAATAAGGGTGAGAAAGAACAAGATACAAGAATGAACAGCCAAACATGAGAAAAACCCAGAAAAAAGTAAAGTGGATGAGTGGAAGAAGGGAGGGGGGGGGAGGGAAGGGGAAGGAGGGGGGAGGGGGGGGAAGAGGAGGGGGGAAGGGGAAGAGTAGGGAGGGAAAAGAAAAGAACAGAATAAGGGAGGTGGGAAATGAACAGGGAAGGTAGAAGTAAGGAAGTAAGGGAAAAAAGGGGGAAAAAGAATAAAAATAGAGAAAAGGGAGATGTAAAGTAAAAGAAAAAAAGGAGAAAGTGAAAAAGTTTTGTCACTGTTGTGATTAGACAATCATATAAATTTGTAATGAATAAAAATAGTATAAAATACACATATATCTCCAAAACCCCCATTTTATGAACCATTAGATTGTCTTAGCATGATACTATGATTAACAACAGATCTAACCAACATAGCATAGTCTTTCATAACAGCGCCGGTCTAATACTAAGGGCTGTATTTAAACCTGGCTCTATATGTGCTCTAAGTGTTAGTATCCATTTCAATTCATAAAGCTCTAAGGTACCTAATACGTTGCCTTCTCTTCTGTTGGGATATAATATCTGCAAAACCCTGAATTTGAACATATGAGATGGAAAAGATTGACAATGCCTGGCTAAAACATTGTTTACATTCATTTTCCGTATATCATATATGTGGTTGTAGGCTCGATCTCTGAGCCTACGCGTTGTCATACCCACATAGTATACTTCACAATTCTCACATGTGGCAAGATAAATTATGTTTGTAGTATCACATGTGGCATAAAAATTCGGTGTAAACCTAAAGTCAATTTCTAAATTTTCATATGGCTGTTCATCAGTAATGTATTTGCAGATACAACATTTCTTACAGGGGAATGTTCCTTGCCTAAATTTGGTCCTAATATCTAATGGTATGTGTAGTACTTTTTCTTTACATAGTAGTCTTTTCAGATTTGGACAATTACTATATCTGAAGTTAGGGTATTCACCCACCACATTCTTCAATTCTTTATTCATACTAAGCAATTTCCAATTTTTATATACGATCTCTTTTATATACTTGACATCATTGGTGAATTTGATGTCATATTGCACTTTACCTATATTCTGTTTGTTATAATATCTATGTGGACCTTGCCTATGGCAAGTGTTATAAGCCAAATTCTTTCTATCCTTAGGGCTTGTCAGCAAATGGGTTGGATAACCCCTATTCATAAAACACTTGATTTGAAAATTCAAAAGTTGTTCTCTGTCTTCAATATTATTACACAGCTTGGTTATTCTAGCCATCTGATTTTTCACAATGTTAGGAAAAATGTGTCGTGGGTGCATACTCTCATGGTGTAGTATGCCATTTTTCCAACACGGTTTTCTGAATAGAGATGTGGTAAATCTATTCAGAATATTTTTTGTTATAGTTACATCAAGATAGTTGACCGTAACTGATGAAACTTCATATGTAAATCTAAGGAAGGAAGTGGTTGATTCCATATATTCAACAAAATCATATAAGGATTTCACATTGCCATTCCAAAAAAGGAGAATGTCATCTACAAATCTCCTATAGTAAATGGCATTGGCAATAAAGCTTTCATTGTTGAGAATATGAGTCCTCTCCCATTGATATACTGCTATATTAGCATAGACGTTTGCACAGGGGGTGCCCATGGCTACCCCCCATGTTTGTCTATAAATTTTATCTTGATACATAAAGATGTTATTATTAAGTATCAATTCTAATAAAGTACAAATAATGAATTGCTCATTTTGATTAACCATATTGTATTCATTTAAACAACTTCTAATAGCCTCGACCCCAAACTCATTAGGTATACTCGTAAACAAGTTCTTTATATCCAAGGTAACCATTAGAGTATCAGGATTTATTTTTTCAAGCCAAGGTGAATTTTCAAGATCTTCCAACAGTTTAAACGAATTTTTTAATATTGTAGGTATTATTTCTATCAACGGGGATAACTTAAGCTGCACATATTGTGAGGCATTCTCCGTTATCCATGACTGGCCAGATACTATCGGCCGCACTGGTGGGGGATGTATCCCTTTGTGTATTTTGGGTAACCCCTTAATGATGGGAAAGAAAACAATAGATGCTTGAAAGTATAAACCATAGTCAGCATTACTTGTACCAAAGCTAGAAATGTACCTTGAATCTAGACAAAATGTAACATGTATTAGAGCTGTACAATTGAAGAATTGAAAAGATATGGTGGGCTAAAATAAGCCCCAAGGCCAGGTTATATTTCTCAAAATGTTTTTGCAAGATGACAAATAATCTGACCATGTCAGCAATAAGTCTGGTAACATTTTCTGTGAAACATACAGAAAGCTGTGTCCAACTACGTCAGCAATAGAATAATAACATTTTTTTGTGTGACATGAAGAGAACTGTATAAAAATAACATACTGATCACCAAAGAACTAGACAAACCTTGTACCTACATGCTTTGTCTCCTTGCTGCAAGTAATAAAGGGTGCCTTACTTGAACCTGAAGTGCATTGGTCTTTGAAGTTTTTTCCTTTTACAACCATCTACTAAACTACAGAGGTCTGACTCTAGTTTGTCTATAATTGCTTCAAAACTGTGGCAATCCCTTCTACAGTATCTCACCAAGCATAAGAACTACACTACATTCAGACACCAACTCAAACAGATACCATTTCAAACAGTAATACAAATGCAAATACCAGTACACAGATCATATTATTTAATAAACAATATTCTGCATTAGGTAAATTTCCTGTGATGCCATCCTCCTTTATGCTACTACTCTAGAGGTTACCACTATGTGTCTCTTGCTCACTATTATATTGCAACATTTATCTTTGTCATCACACTGTCTCCTTGGACTCTGAGTTATTACCATCACATATATCTTGTTTTGTCCTATAAACACAAACATTACCTCTACAGTTTCTAAGGTTAATCCTGCTTCTTACCCTTTTCTAGGTAAGATTCCTCTGTTTTCCACTTGTAAAATGTAAACCCAAACAAGATGATTTGTACAGATTATGTCTCTCTCTTTTTTTATGACCAGTTTGTTGTACCTTTGTTTTATGTTGCCTGTTGTATTTGTTATATTTTTGTTATTGGCTGAGCCTGCAATTGATCATGTGATCAGTGTTCTAACATGATAACCAAAATGTCAGTTAAAAAACTGAAAAATAAGTGGGGGAAAATGAAATCGCAGATGACTGCTTGAATAGCAAAGATAATGGTAAAGATATGTCTTTAATACAAAGACTAACAGGAATGAAATTAGCAAATATAAAGTTTTCTAGTATGAAATAATTTGTGTTCAGATGAACTATTTAAGCATTAAGTGGAGTCTTATATCAAGGGGAAAGGGATTGTGAGCAAGAAGTGACATATTTTTCTTAAAAAGTTACATCTTTATCACTACAGTTTATTTTTATTAAAATAGTGCTTTAAAGGAACAAAAAAAATAGCAGGAAAAAAAGAGATTTGAATGGCAACAACATGGTTGCAGGTGGTATTTAACACCATTCCAAATGCCAAGGCAATGGTTATATTTTTAAGGTACAAAAATCAAATAACAGAAATAAAAAGAGAGCTTGCAATAGTGACAGCATACTCACTAATACTTTTAACACCATTGCAGACATTCAGATATTTCCTGTGCTTTTAACACACAATAATTACAATGATAGAAATACATGGAGATTAACCTGGCAACAGCATGCTTGCTGATGGCTTTGAACACCATTTGAATCATTAAGGCATTTCCTAAATTATTTAGCATAGGGTTTAGAAATAACAATGTAGCGCCATACACGGGACAAAAAGATCACACCTCATGTGTAATAGTGACATCATAAATTCACCATGCATGAAAGTGGACAGCAAACAAATTGCCAGTGTTAGTGTTCACAATCTGCAGAAAGAAGAATATCTTGGGGGAAAAAGATCCTTTTAACAAATAAAATAAATTCCACTATAATATCTTAACAGACCATAATCCTACAGGTATCATGAGCTGCAATACGCCTTTGGAGCTACACTAATATACATCATTTAAATTATCTTGCCAACATAATAATTTTTCATTCGTATGGATAACTGTAGCACATGTAATTAACACAGTGCAATTTTCCAAGATGCTTTTCCTCTGTAGGCATTAAATCACTGTTGTCTTACATCCACTGCAGATATAAATAAAAGAATTTTTTCATGACATTCACTCATTATCATCAACCACACTACATATTATTAGGATTATGGAGACTGACAATACATACTGTATAAATAAAGTAAGCAGTTTACAGCTCATAAAACAATAAAGCAGTGAACTCATGATGAATAAAAAAGTACTTTATTAAATATAGTGACTGATAAGTCTTTATGCTATCCTAATGCTTCATCAGGTCATCGGGAAGCAGTTTAAGGCATTTAGCTTAATGTCTTAGCAATTAACAAATGACAGAGGCAAAGACTGTTGATACCTTTCAAAATATATATATTTATATATAATCTTCCTGATGTAGCTGTAAATCCCATCAATCAGATACTAGAAAGCATCTATGGATTAACTTACATATGTGAGAAGTTTAGAAAAATCTCCTCCTTGCACACAAGTCCACAGACACATACACGTACATCCTTATCATTACCGGAATGTTGGTACCGCCCTCTTTAGTACAGATAGTGAACATAAGCATGTTCCTCAATCTGCTTGTGGCTACCAGCAATGAAAACATATTTCCAATCTCTGATGCTTTAAATAGCCCCTTTTGGAAATCTCAGCAAATAATAAATGGTTTAGATTTCAGCGCGTACCTCACTTGCATTGTAGACCCACGGAAATCCATGTGTCAGATAGCTCAACATGAATTACTATAACCCTTGACTAACAGGGAGCTTTATGGAACTATAATAAAATTAGTAAGCTAAAATTATGAACACTTAAGTTTTCTTTCCTTCCATTGTTGTGTTAGATAATAAACTTAAGGGTGCAGTACTTTGTCATCCAGTCCACATCTCTACTACATTTCCCTTTCTGCCCTCAGATGCTATAACTGACTCTAATGTTTCAAATTATGCACACTGTGGTGTTTAAGAGATGCCTAAAGCAGACCAGCAATTGCTTTCTTCATTATACAATACATGTATCACTGCAAACACAGCCACATGCTGCAGAGAATTTTGCTTGAGGCAACAGAGAACAATGAGATGTGGGTATATAATTCAAAATAAGGGCTCAGAAACTGAGCACTCTTAAATAATTACCTAAGCAATCTGGAATCACACACTAAGCACTGAATGAAGCTCTTTGTGAATGGTTATGCAAAGCATTTTGTCATAATGTTGACTTTAGAAAGGGAGAAACCAAATGTAACCTCAATAAATGACTGGAAAATGTATAATAATACAAATACTCAGTACTTTAAGGTATCTGCTTTTACAGGTCACAGCTCATGGACCACCATTCATATGGCTGTGAGCAAAAGCAAAACAACTGGGAAGCCATGACCTATTAAATTTAAAATAAATGGCTTCCCTGCACCCCCATACAGTTGGCCTTACTATTCACACCCTGTTACAATCCTCAAGTTGCAATACCCTCAGGAGAACAATTAAATACCTTGTCGCAGAGACCGTGTGTGTTGTAACAACAAGATATGTAATCAGAAACCACAGGATCCATGACCACGTAGGGTATTAAGGTGCTGAAACTAGCTGTACCTGGACAGAGTAGCAGCAGCAGCAACCCCATAATGTTTTGTGCCATGCACTGTGCACCAAAAGGAAACTGTTACTTCCATAATCAACACATGCAACAAGTCATCAATATGACTCAAAAGCCTTTCAAAGATTAGTCATTTTCCCAGTATATAGTGCTAAGCGCAGACAAATTGCAATGAGTTGCAAGCTGCTACACTTAGTTTTAGAGACTACTTATCATGGTTTGAAGTGTTTAACCAAAAAATCTTCAATTTAGCTAAGAGCTACTTTGCCTACATCTAGTCTCTCATTTTACAAAGTAGCATCAATCTAGAACTACAAATCAGCATCACAGCTTAATATGCCTTATGCCAGCCTGATCTTCTCTATAATTTTCTTAGTTAACAAGTTTTACAAAAGCTATTTGTGGCTACTTCCAACCTGAATAGTGAATATTTCCTAGTGACAATGGATATAGAATCACTTTTTACAGTGATTCCCAATCAATTGGGGCATAGAGAATATCAAGAAATGTATGTGCACTAAACATTGTTTTACGGCTGACAAAATTAACTTAATATGTGCATTATTAGAACTTGCGTTGGAGAATAATGCCTTTTTATGTGAAGAACATTTTTTTGCACAAAAGGTTGGCATAGCGATGGGCACATCTTGTGCCAACAGCGACGCCAACCTTGCATTGGTACAATGGGAGAGGGATGTACTATTACAGGCTGAAGTTTTTTCTAATCACATTTGATGGTATGCCAGATTTGTGGACGATATTTTTTTGTTATGGAAAGGAACAGCTGACTGCCTTGTAAAATTTATAAATTATTTGCAACAATCTACTGATTTTTTGAGGTTTACATATAGATTTTCCTGTGATGAGATTTAATATCTTGATGTTGCAGTAAAGAAAGCAGAGTTGAAACAGATAGTGACAAATATATATAGGAAAACTACTAGAAAAAATAACTTATTACACAAGAGCAGTATGCACCCTAGGCACATTACTAGAAATATTATTAAAGGCCAAGTGTATAGGGTTATGAGACTCCATAATAATGAAGAACAGTTACTAGCAGCACTTGATTCCCTGAAAGTGGAGTTTTTGAATACAGGGTATAAAGAAGTGGATGTCAATCAATGTATCTTTGATGTTTATAAAGAGAGAGGGGTTAAATGCAAACCTTATTACGCAGAGAGAACCAGTTCAGAAACTATACAGGCAATAGACAAGAGTTTATAAGACTCCCCCTTACATATTCCTCTGACATACAGGGTGTTTGTGAGATTGTTAGAAGGAATTGGGGTATACTGAATACTGTGGATGAGCTAAAAGATGCTATAGACACAGTTCCACATTTTTCTTTTGAGAATAACAAGTCATTGAAAAAGCTTTTATGTTTTAATACTTCTGTCTGTAATAAGGAAATAGTATCAGATAGGAAAGGTACTTTAAATGCAGGAATTGCACAGCATGAACATTTATCTATGCAGGTTTTAATTATGTACATCCCACTATGCATTTTAAATTGGAAACAGACTTTTATACTGATTGTAGAACATGTAATATAGTGTATTTTAGTTACAGTATTAAATGTCATACTTTTTACATAGGGATGAGCAACAGACAGCTGAAGGACAGGATTTTGGAACATCAAAGAGACAGTAAAAATAAGAAGGATACTAATGCTCTGGCTAACGTGTTGTTAACCATGGAGCAGATCATTATTTTAGATTTTTAGTGCTTGAAATTATTTCTGAAAGCCTAAGGGGGGGGCATTAGGAATCGGATGGAATTCGATGAACAGAAGTTGATTCTATCCTTGAATGCAGACAAAGTACCTGGTTTAAATAAGGTTGTCTCCCTTAAACCATTTCTAAAGGCTAGACCTTTAAAGCACTGATTTTGTTCCTATTAGTTATGATTTTATGTACTGGCACTTTAAAGTAATGAGTGTTTAATTGATGTTCTAATTGCTTTATTGATTTATTTAAATGTTTGGATGTCCTTTACAACTAGTCTGATGAAGCGGTGGCAACTTACCATGAAAGCGCTTACTTTGTTTTTATTGTTTTTTATGGATTAAAGTGTTCCTGGATTTTACCTGCGCCTGTGTTGGTTTGGTACTTTTATTGCATATCTCTGATCTTATCCTATAGTACCATTCCTGATTCTGTTCTCGGCATTTATTTTTTGAAGTAGTTAACAAGCAGACTGTTCAGACTCTCATTGCTGTGACTATGCATTACCATTATTTGAATACTCTGTTGTGATGGAAACATCTTTTAAAACTGCATCCAAAGCAGTGCCTGTGATTTTGAGCAATATACTGAAACACAAATACTGCAGAAGTCATTATAATACATTTTTCTTTTCTTTTTGTGTGTGTGTGTGTGTGTGTGTGTGTGTGTGTGTGTGTGTGTGTGTGCACATTTATCTATAAATCTCTACCTTTTCTTATCTATATCTATATAAGTATATATTGAATAGACAAACAGATAGATGGTTTTAATTAATTAATTAATTAATTAATTAATTAATTAAAATGTGTTTGCCGGGGTGAACATTGAGCCAAGCAGACTTATTTCAGACTCAGCCCAGGTATGTACACATAAGTATACACATAAACAGAGGATTATATTAATGTGTTGCAACAGCATAGTAAATTTCATAGCGTAATAAGAAAAACATAACATATTATTTTAAATTTGTACTCTTGCAGTACACAAGTAATATATCAGGTTAAGCATGCATGACAAACAGTCAAAACAGAATTATTTACAATGAAGTTAGAATGACTCTGATAAAGGTAACTAACAGTGAGAGAGAGAGAGAGAAAGAGAGAACAAAAAAAAAGAGTTATATTAAATTATTTAGCAATATACAATGAATGGCCATTAGTATTCAAAAATGTGCATGCTGATTGGTCAGCCCAACCAGTGTGCCCATTGTAAATCTCACAGTATACCAACGGAAAAAGGTCCGGTCACCCAGACTTTTTTCCACTCATATATTCCAAAACTTTTATTTTTTTTTTCAACAAAAACTAAAAAAAAGAAACTGTAATCCATACTCTAGACATACCCGAGAGGCAACATGGAGGAAATACAAAGGAAATCAGGTACGTTATTTAAAGCTAAAGACACGTACCTGATTTTCTTTGCATTTCCTCCATTCTGTCTCTCTCTATTACCCCTAAAGTAGCCCAAACTTTTTTTTTAATAATAAAAAAAAAAAAGAAAACAAAAACGGAGTGACAGAGACTTTCTTTTCTCCATTGCTTCCTTTTCAAAGCATTGATGATATACTGGGTATGCATGGAAATGCAAGTCCCATATGCATGCGCAGTACATCCAAACAACGCAGCAGTATACCACCAGCCATGGAAGAACAGTAATGTGCCATTATACAAAGACATTATTTAAGAAAAGTATTTTTTTTCTTAAATAATGTCATTGTATAATAACAACAACCGACTCCATGGTTGTGGTATATTGAAATCTACCCACGGTTGGCTTTATTTAATCACTCGAGCTTTGCCCTCATGATTAAACCACACCAACTGTGGGTAAATCTTCATTATACAATGACCCCCATTAATATTCAAAAACGTGCAC
Source organism: Protopterus annectens (assembly GCF_019279795.1). Taxonomy (NCBI): domain Eukaryota; kingdom Metazoa; phylum Chordata; order Ceratodontiformes; family Protopteridae; genus Protopterus; species Protopterus annectens. The sequence goes on along the minus strand of NC_056735.1, from coordinate 1,681,244,371 downwards.
GCTGATTGTCAGTGTGCACGTTGTAAATCTGAGTTATAGCAATGGAAAAAGGTCCGGTCGCCCGGACTTTTTCCATTACTATAACTCTTTTTTTACAGCAACGGAGAAAGCAAGATCTCCATTGCTTCACACTGTCACTATGTTAAACGAGTTTAAAATAGCGAGACTGCTTTAAAAAAAGCAGCGGAGATTCTCCATTGCTTTTTTTAAAGCTGTCTCTCTATGTTAAACTCCTTTAACATGGCGAGACAGTTTGTAAAAAGCAACGGAGATCTTGCTTTCTCTGTTGCTTTTTTCAAAACTGTCTCGCTATGTTAAATGGGTTTAACATAGCGAGACAGCTTTAAATAAAGCAACGGAGATTCTCCGTTGCTTTTTTTAAAGCTGTCTCACTATGTTAAACCCAATTAACATAGTGAAACAGTTTGTAAAAAGCAACGGAGATCTTGCTTTTTCCATTGCTTTTGCCCACAACTCTGATGTACTGCATGGGCATATGCATGCGCAGTACATCAGAACTGCTGCAGAATACCAGACAGCTGTGGAAGGGCAGCAAGGAGGCATTATACAATGCCATTATTTAAGAAAAGTAATTATTTTTTTCTTAAATAATGTCATTGTATAATAGCAATAACCCACTTCTGGGTGTGGGTAATGCTGGATTTACCCACGGTTGGCATTGTTTCGCCACTCGGGCTTCACCCTCGTGACCAAACCACACCAACCATGGGTAAATCCAGCATTACCCACACTCAGGCGTGGATTATTGCTATAATATACCACACCATGTCGTCGGTTATTGCTTAAATAATCCATAATTGGGTATGGGGAATGCCCCTTTTCAGTTTAAGCCTGGGGAGAGAAGCTCCATTATATGCAGTACAAACAAAATCCTTTAAATTATACGATATCAACAATGTCAGGTATAGCAGAATTAAAATAAATTTTGTAATGTCAAAATAGACAAGATAATAATTGTACATACAGCAGTAAATCTGCTTATACTAATTATATGATATACAGGTATAGTTAAATAACTATGCAGTAGGATAGCTGTCACATACAGAGTGCTACATTATTTACAAAGGGTGGATAGCAAAAGGTTGATTTAATTTTGAGATATAAATGAAATGAGTGACAAAACTATTAAGAGAGGCATAGGTAGAAGGTTGAGTGGGTGAAGACAGAGTGATAGTTGGTAACAGAGTAGAGGGCAGAGGTGTAGTAGTAGAGGGAGAAGAAGCAGAGAGATTACATGTATCCTGGAGATGTACAGCGACAGAGCCAGGATGTTCAGATGTGTTCTCTTAGATGGGTTTTGAATGCCTGTTGGTTTTTAAGAAGCCAGGGAGTGTGCAGGAGGGCATACCAGAGGGTAGCTACAAAGTTTGAGTACAAGGAGGCTCCCCATGTATTTTTGGCTTCAGTGATGGAGAAGAAGAGTTTGTCTTTAGAATGAAGAGCTTTGGTTGAGTGGTAGTGCTGAAGCATGCCTTTTAGAGTTGGATACTTATCAGGGCAATATATTAGAGTATGAGCTAGTAGTAGCTGACTATAGTCGAGGTGATGTGGGATTTCAGTCCAATTTAGTTGTTTAAGGGCAGAACAGTGATGAGTTCTGTAGATCAATGTGTGTGCATGTGCCTCTAAGAAGCAATCCAAGGGCTTGCACAAGTGTATAAATACTGAACACTTGCAAGCTAGACTGCCATTTTGTAGTTAGCTGTTGAGAGCTAAGCATGTATGTATGTAAGGTCTGTATGTTAACTAGTTTGTTCATATTTTATGATGCTGCTATCCATCCTGATGTGTTTCTATGTATTAAAGTATCTAAACGAAATACCCCGCCTGCTTGTCATCCATGTTAGAGAGGGATGAGCGACATTTATTTATTTATTTATTTGACATTTGTTTACCGGGGTGGTCTGACTAGTTCTACAGAACCCGTTTTCAGCAGGGGCCCAAGGAGAAAAGCTCCACATACAGTACAATACAAAAACAGTAAAATCCAATACAATATAAATGACATTAGAAATACTATAAAAAATAAGCTGAAAGAACAAACTATGTTACAAGATGTTACAATGTATAATACACATTTAGATGATTCTATAGAGTTAAAACATTATAGACAATAATAGTCAATATCACCATACATGTTGTAGTGTCCAAAACATAGTATGTAGGTAGTGCAATGTGTGACATTTACTGCTATAGTACATGAAAAAATAGAATGTTAGTTTCAGTTATGAAAATAATAGCCAGAAAATTAGTGATACAGAAAGATAGTGAGACAGTTAAAAAGAATAGAAGCAATACAGCCTCAGCAGTAGTGTAAGGATATGGTATAGGAAAAGAGAAGGAGTTAGAAGAGCCTTAGGATCTTGCAGACTGTAAAAGATTGAAATGTGACTGAAGAGGAGGATGAGGCTAGTGTGGAAGAAGAGGAGGAAGACCTGACCATCAGGCAGGCTTTATGCAGGAGCATTGCCATATATTTTTGAGATGATTTTTTAAAGAAGCTTTGAAATGGGTTAGGCCAAGCATAGACCTTGTAGCTAGAGGTAGTGAATTCCAAAGTATAGAGACAGAGTATGAATACAGAGACTGACCTGGTTTTCTTGTGGGAGGTGCTAGAAAGAGAGAGAGAGAATAAAGTTTTTGTCTGAGCCAGTGGTCTTGATTTTGCTGTTTCAAGTAGTTGTTGGATTTAATTCTAGGAGTGGTTTACAGTGGTGTGTGTGATATTTAGAGTTTGTGGCAAACTTTGCAACTTTGACTGCAAAAGGTACTGGTCCCAAAGGCACAAAAAACTTGGCAATAAAATGAAAAAAAGAGCCTGTAGTCATTTTATTGCCAAGTTTATTGTACCATTGGAACCAGCACTTTTTGCAGTTTTCATTTTGTCTTGAGTACTGGTTGGAGTATTATTTTTCTTGACTTTGAAACTTTGTTGTAGTGCTGTTCCATCTTGCTTATGGTAGAAGTTTGTAAGTTAGTTTGGACAGCGGAACCATAAAGAAGGGAAAGAAGTAAAAATGTTTTTGCTAAGGGTAGTTTCAGTTGCTGCAGTAAAGAGATGTTTGCTTCTATATAAGAGTTCCAGTTTTTGATGAGTTTTCTTCATATTTTGCTGTATATGGGGGTAGAATGAAAGTTTATTGTCAATGATAACTTCTAGAAGTTTGGTTTTCTGCACTATTTCTATGACAGTACTGTCAGATGCAAGGATGTTAAAATGATCAGTGACAGGGGAGTTGTTTTTGGGATAAAAGAGTACTAGTTTTGTCTTCTTTAGATTAAGAAAGAGTTGGGCATTTCTCAGCCAGGATTCGACTGCAGTAAAGGACTGTTGAGTTTTTAAAAGTAGTTCTGGTAGTGATTGAGCAGTGCAGATTATGGTGGAATCATCAGCATATTGAATGAAGGTCCCAGGGTGAGAGGCAGTGTGAAGGTTGTTTGTGAAAATTTTGAAGAGTAGGGGTCCTAGGATGGAGCCTTGAGGGACTCCAGTAGGGTTGTGGAGAAAGGGTGAGATTTTATTGAACCATTTCACTGCTTGTTTACAATCCTTGAGGTAGCTCTGAAACCATTTTACTGTGTTATCTGAGAAGCCTAAGTTAGACAGTGTGTTCAATAGTAAGGGGTGAAACACTGTGCCAAAGGCCTTAGAGAGATCAAGGAATACTGAGACTGTATAGCATCCTGCATCTCTGACCTTGTTCATGATGTCTGTAAAGGATAATAGGGCTGTTGCTGTGCTGTGCTGTGACTGGGTCAGACGCCATGTTGGGTTTTGGTTAAAAGATTGTTTTGCAACAGATATTTCATTACCTGCTGATGGATACCTCTCTCGAGAATTTTGGATATGGGTGACAAGATGGATATAAGACAGAAATTGGATGGATCAAAAGAGTTGTCTCCTTTGTGGATTGGGGTGATGTGAGACTGTTTCCATATGGTAGATACTTCTGATTCAGATAAAGACCTATTTATAAGGATACTGATTGGGTAGGCGATTGAATTAGCAGGGAGTGTGAGGTAGTGTGGTTGAAGATTATCAGCTGAGGTAGAAGAGGGTTTTAGTTTTTGTAGCAGTTTCTTAATGGTGTCAGTGGGTATGGGCTGAAATGAGAATGGAGTTTGTATGACATTTCGTTGAGTAAGGGGGGTTATTAATGACAGGGTTAGAAGTAGTTGATGGTGTGGGATTGGTGTCTGAATCAGTTGACAGGTGGGGACGTACAGCATTAGGGGTGTCAGTTAGTAGGTCCAATATTGATTTATGAAGTGCTTGTTAAAGATTTCGGCTATTTGTGATGGAGGGTATCAGGTGATAGGATGTGCTCTCTGTTTGTTTCAGAGTTAAGTAGAGAAGATATGGAGTGCCAAAATGCATTGGGGTTGATTTTATATTGGAGTTGAAGCTGGGTATAATGTGACTTCTTATCTCTGTTGATTAGTTTTGTTACTTTGTTACATAATGTTGTGAAGTTTAGTTTCCAGGTTTTCTAGCCTAGGTCCCTTTGCTTCATCAGGTGTTTACATTCCTTAGAGAGCCATGGCACTGAGTTCTTTTTGATTCTTTTGATATGAATGGAAGCTGGGCTATTAAGTATGTAAAGCAAGATATTAATAAAGTATAGCACAGCATCAGCATCATTAAGTTGTAGTTGTTTAAGGAGCGTCCAGTCTATTCCATGTAGGAGATTGTTGAATTTATGCTGACAAAAATGAGTTGAGTTCCTAACTGATTTTACAGTGTGCACTCTTAGTTGTTGGGAGTTTGTTCTAAGTGAATAAGATGGCAGATGATCGCTGAGGGAGATAGTGTACCGGAAGAGGGGTAATTGTCGGGATGGGATACTAGGATCCGGCCTAGGATGGACTGGCAGGTAAGACCTTTGCTGTATCTTGTTGGAGTATTGATAAGCTGAGAAAAAACATACAGATTTATAGTATTTGTGGGGGAGTTGGAAGCTATGGTTTGCCAATCTATATTTATGTTGCCTAAGATTATTGTTTCGAGGTTTATTTTGGGGATGTCCAGGATAAAATATTTTCCAACACTGGTATATTGTTCCCTGATGGGATATATACTAGTATTCTGATATGTTGGGGTTCAAAAAAGAGATTAGTACCTCAGCATTGAAAAAGATGGGTATATTACTGGTGTAGGGTGTGATGTTGAGTGTAGAGGGATATAGAAGGGCTATCCCTCCCCCCTTTTTAGATCTATCTCTTCTGTCCATTGCAAAGTTTGAAGGTATTATCTCCGAGTCTTTTACATTAGGGTATAGCCATGTTTCAGTAAGGGCTAGTATGTCAGGTTTATTTTGATCAATTCAGGCATGCAATGGGCCTATTTTATTACATATACTTCTAAGATTCAGTGTAAGTATGTTTAAATCTTTGGGGTTACTCTTGTGGTTAGGATTAGAGGGTGGGCCAGAGTTAGGACGTATGTCTCAACGTTTGAGTAGATAGGTAGTAAGGAACGAGAACCATTGGAAGGGTTTTTTTTTATTCCTAAGTGATGGTACTGGTGTTGAGCGTGGTTTCTTAGCAGGTGAGGAGGCCAATTTGTGGCTTGAATAATATGGGAGAGTATAGGGGAAAAGCTGGGAGCAGATATGTGAGATCCTGTGTTGTTTATTGGGATGATGGTTGGGGGAGGTTGTTGATGTGTATTGGTGTGTGGGGGGTAATCAAGGATATAGCTGTAGCAAGGTTGAGAATTAAGAGTAAAGAAGCTAGGCAGGTTAGGAGGAGCATGTCAACTGTGATAGTGGGTTTAAAAATAGTAAAAAGGTATTTATGTGTTAGAATGTAATAACACATGTAAATAAAGATTATGTGATCTTGTGATATGTGTGCAGCTGAAGGTAAGGTTGGAAATGTTTTGACTGCAGGGTGGGCTTTGACAATATGGTTAGATGTTTTGCCTTGTGGTTTGTGATAAGGAGGGGTGGGGGAGATGTGACTTGCCAGTAGTAAAATTATGGTCCAATGTTAGTTTGTGTGTATAGCAGAAGAGAAAGTGGTAAGCCTGGAGTTAATGTAAGACAGTTTGAGGTGGTGATTGTATTGTGATGGTAAATAGAGTAAGATGCAAAGAATTATAGTAGGGGGTATGATAATTCAAGGTGATGGATGTAAAGGAAAGCAGATAACTTTGGTTAAATAAAAGAAAGTAAGGTGGGTGTGGACAAGGTAGAGTTGTATATAACTGGATCATAGGAATGAGGGGGAGTGGTTTGCTTGGGATATGAGTAGATGTGCTGGGGTGGGGGAGATATGGGGGAAGGCCAGAGAGCGGAGTTGGCGAAGCAAAACTGAGTGGGAAGAGCCCCCCAGATGGTTTAACATCATAAATAATCAGTGAGGTAGGATGTTTATGGGTACAAAAACAAAGTCACTGAACTCTAAATACATGACTTGATTCACAGCATTTCATTTTATAGTTATGGGCTTTTCAGTGTCTTTCCAGGGATATATTACACTGGTAAGAGTAAAATATACTGAAATGTTAATGTAGCTTCACCTTCAACAGTAAAAGGCCTGTGAGTGTGGGTGAGTAAGTGGGGGTGGGAATATCATTCCAGCAGATTCAACACTACAAACAGAACACACTAGTGCATGACTTAAATTAAGTTATTAGAGTCTTGTAAATTGCATTACATAGATTTAACTCTGTATTTGTTCCTTGTGAACTTTTGCAACTGCAGGTGAAATTCAGCTGTGCAAGTTCTTTAGGTAGTGTGATATGATAACTTTGCAGCAGCAGCTGTAGTCAGACTTACTATATGCTTATTTCACTGGGAGAGAGAGAGAGAAAGTTAATAAGGATTTCTTGATGGCTGAACTAGATAGGTACAGTACTATTTGTCTATACTTATCCAAATTAAGTATCGTTTGACAAACAAGAGTAGTGCACTATATTTCACAGCTGTGCATTTCACCATTCTAGCCTTTAAACAGGACAATAAAGTTAACAGGAGATATTTGTAGGTATGTAAGTTTGTGATTACTAAACAAAAATGGTGGCTTCCACAGTATAGAAGGAGAGAAAGAAAAATAAAATAAACTAACAAGAGATATGAGTTTGCATGCAAGTGTGGGGTTACTGAGATGTAGCTTTACAGATGTTAGAAAGACAGGTTGTATGCTTATCTGTTACTTCACACTCTTTGCTACACAGCATACAGTCTGCAAATCTGATATTTAAGCACTTTGAAAAGGCAGCCAGCTAGAGTGTGTACCATATATAAAAAATAAAAATAAAAAAGCAGCAGCAACCCTAGCCTATACTCACAAACCGAAACTCTCATATATTAACAATTGCCTACAATATCCAGTAACTGCGCTGTTCATGCAAACATAAAATCACGTATTACAGTAGAACCCTTCAGGAGGAGTAAGTAGAACCATAGATACATAACATAAACATATGTACTACAGATTAGCAGGGAGAAAACAAAATAAAAACACACTTAGCCAGCTGGCAACAGCCTTACTTGATCTAACTGCAGTACAAACAGCAAAAACAAATGCTGATGATGCCAGAAGTGGCATGTCTAAAGGACATGATGTTAAAGGCGGCATGGCTAAAATGACTTAAGGCACTGGCTGGAACTGGTGGAATATATAGGAGTGAATCATCCCTAAAATGTTCATACTTCACAAAACAGAAACAAATTTCAGATATTAAAAACTTGCTCAGCACTATTTCTTTTTCACAAAATATGAAACGAGGCATACAAAATGTTTTAAATGATATTCACAGAAACTAATACGCATGATATTGATAAACATATTCAAATTACTACGGAAAATGTTTGAAATAAAGTCTGAGTTGCATAAAATGAGTAAAATAAAGGGAAAAATGCATTTTTCAGTACAAGCTTAGTGAATCCGTATTTTTTGTTTTAATCAAAGATATCTGAGTTATCAGAAGTGTGTAAAGTGTTTGCATGTTTGTGCAGTTACAGTAAAGTTATTTTGCAGAATACAGCCATTTCAGAGCATATTTTACAAAGTACAGTATTTCAAAGAGTTTATTATGCATTTGAATGTTATTACAAGCTCAGACAACAGTTTGTTCATACATAATTACAAGGGCCATATTCTCAGTGTGTTTGTGTACATACTTTGTGGGCATGGCAGATGAATTTCGAAAACCTAGTGCACTTGTGTTTGACAGTAATATTATTGAAAACTGGAGAGTGTTTGAGCAAGAATACAACATTTTCATACAGGCTGCATTGTCTGATAATGATGACCATATAAATGCATTTATTCTACTTAATTTAGTTGGGTCAGAAATCATAGAAAGGGAAAGTTAATTTGTGTATGCACCTGCTATCTATACAGGGGAAGGAGAAAAGGATCATATTGTTGTACAGGCCGAGACACGGGAGGACCCAGAGTGCTTATAACATAAATTTAGAGAAACATCTAACCTCCAGACAAATGTTACAATGGAAAGACATTTATTTTACACAAGGAATCAAAACCCTGGTGAAACTTTTGCAGTATATATAACCGACTTGAGAAATAAGGCTAAAACCTGCAAATCTGGTGATTTAAGGGAGGAGTTGATAAAAGACACACTTGTGTGTGGTATTAGGGATGATGCTGTGAGAAAGATTTTGCTTTGTGACAGTGATTTAACTTTGAATAAGCCCACTGAGTTTTATCAGATATATGAGCTCACAGAAAAGTATACAAATATGCTTACAAATGAGAATAGGTCTAGAAGGCGCAGTGATAAAGCTCTTGTAGATAGTATGCGACTTGTGGTTAAAAGAAACAGGCCCAAGCACATGGTAGCAACTGTAGCCCCTGCAGCTCTCACTGGCAAACCCCAGAACTTTCCGGCACATTCCAGAGTTCGCACTGTCTCAGTGAAGCACAAGAGTGAGTCAGCAAACTCAAAGCATGGACCCCAACCTAGTTTCATTGCCAACTGTTATAATTGTAGTGGAAGTCATGAATATAAAAATGAAAAATGTTTAGCTTCTGGTCAGCAATGCCACAAATGCAATAAATGGAATCATTTCAAAAGGTTTCATAAATCAAAAGGCCCACATTCTTTTATTAAAAGGCAACATTTTAAGAAACTAGTTGATCAATTAGAAAGCTGCAGCCCTACTCTTTATGTTGATGGTATGTCAGTGCTTCATGAAACGGTTAATGCAGTAGATTTAAGGGCAAAGAATGACATATTTTGTACTGTTCGGATAAATGGAAAACCCATAGAGCTCAAAGCTGACACAGGTTCCAAGTGCAATGTTATGCCAATAGAAACATTCGTTAGAGTGTGTAATAGTGAAAGGCTTGATTTGGCAAGGTGTGTGAAGCTTGTTGCTTATGGAAGTGAGGAGATTCAAACCAAAGGCTCAATAGTGCTTTCATGTTACTCTGCTGAAAGAAGCTATGACTTCACCAGGCATGTCCTCTTATTATTAGGGCTCGGAGACAGTTTGAAAATGGGACTGCTTTCATTTAATAAGGAAGTCCACCAAGTCAGCTTAAAAGCCCACTACTCTAATTTTGCCCAGTACATTTTTTCTACCTATGCTGATCTTTTCGAAGACAAACTAGGCAAACTTCCAATTCCATAAAGAGATATGGTCGCATCTCTAAATCCTGTAACACATACAAAGCAACTTGGATATGAATATTGTGTTTTGTTTCAAATGTCTATAGTAGTGCATGTCTAACTCTAATGTTGTTTTTACAAAGGGTAATCTTTTTAAGAGGGAAGATGTAGATCAATGTGTGTGTATGTACCTTTAAGAAGCTATAAAAGGGCTTACACAAGTATATAAATACTGACCATGTGCAAGCTAGACTGCCATTTTGTAGTTAGCTGTTGAGATGTAAGCATGTATGTATGTAAGGTCTGTCTGTTAACTAGTTTGTTGATATTTTATGATGCTGCTATCCATCCTGATGTGTTTCTATATATTAAAGCATCTAAACGAAATACCCCACCTGCTTGTCATCTATGTTAGAGAGGGATGAGCAACAAGTTCAAAAGGGGCAATTTGCAACAAGGCAAACTATTTTATTGTAGCATTGTTCCAGCTTTGTTTGTGTGGACATTTGTAGGTTACTAAAGAGTGGGAAGGCATGCAGTAGGGTATGCAGACGTTAGGCTTTAGGTATGGCTTCTCTAGTTATGTCTAAATAGGGTTTTGTTATATATAGGACAACAAGCTTTCGGTGTTATTTTTAGTAACAGTTTGGAAATGTAGGTCAAATTTCAAGTTGTCATCAACTGTGACTCCTAAGAGTTTGGTATTAGGGACTTGTTCAATCAAGCTGTTATTAAATGAAGTGATTTTTGAGAATAGTTTTTTTCTTTGAGAGAATGTTTTTAGCATGAAAAGTAGTAATTTTGTTTTTTGGGGTTAAGTCGGAGTTGTGAGTTGTTTCGCCAAGATTCTATGGATGTAAAGGATTCTTGAGTATTTTCATGAAGTTTTTGTAGATTACAGACTGTGCAGATGGGTGTGGAGTCATTTGCATATTGTGTAACACTGGTATGCTTGGAAGCAGTGTGTAGATAATTTATAAATATCTTAAACAGGAGAGGTCCAAGTATGGAACCTTGTGGCACTCCTACAGTCATAGGTAGAAATGAAGAGTATTTTTGCTGCCATTTGACTGCTTGGAATCTGTCTGTTAGGTAGCTGTTAAACCAGGAGAAGGAGATGGGGAAGAGGACCAAGGAGGAGAGTTTTAGTAATAGTTTATAGACAGACATCATGTCAAATGCTTTGGACAGGTCTAGGAATAAGGGCAATACTAGGTTTACAGTAGTTATGTAAAAACACAAAACATAAACCAGGAAACACAAAAATTGGAGAAGGGAATCCAAATAAGCCACAAAGCAGGTATTCCAAACACAGATTTATTAAATCCAATCCGATTAAGTGCTTTCGTCAGCAAGTCTGACTTCATCAGAATAATGAACATTAAAGCCAAATACCTTATATACCCTCCCCCAGCACAGAAGACATGATATCATATCCTCTAATTCTATAATATCATATCCTAGATGAAATAAAAAAATATAAAAACCTTTAAAAAAATCAGGTACTATGAAATATATAAATAACAATACCTAAAATATATGTCATGTAATTTAGGTATTGTTATTTATATATTTCATAGTACCTGATTTTTTTACAGGTTTTTACATGTTTTATTTCATCTAGGATGCAATATTATAGAATTAGAGGATGTGATGTCATGTCTTCTGTGCTGGGGGAGGGTATATAAGGCATTTGGCTTTAATGTTCATTATTCTGATGAAGTCAGACTTGCTGACGAAAGCACTTAACTGGATTGGATTTAATAAACCTGTGTTTGGAATACTTGCTTCATGGCTTATTTGGATTCCTTTTTCTAATTTTACAGTATTTATGTTTTTATCAGTGGTATCAGCAAAATAAAGTAGGGCAGTAATGCTGCTATGGTTGGGATGAAAACCATGTTGTGTGTGAAAGATATTAAGGGGAAATTTTCCCTACTTGTTAAGTACCTATTTGTTTGTTCTGATTTCCTGCCAAGAAGTGTATCATATAAATGATTTGTTTGCAGTTAAAAGCATTTTGTAGAGTCTCCTTGCTCCTTTATCTGTTTAAAACTTTCATTTTATGGTTCACTGGTGTTCTTCTGCTGTGATAAACATTTCTGTAGTGTTCACTGTCTAAAAGAGTATAGGCTAGTAGCTTTAGTATTGTCCCAGTTCAGATTTGCTGTCTCTGGGCCTGCTTGTTTTTGCAGTGGTTGTTCTGAGCATGTGACCAGGCCATCTTGAATTAACAGAAGCCTTTCCTTACCTTCGTGGCAAGATTGTGTTGATTGGCTGCTGGCTGGTGGAGGTTAGATGGTCTAGGGCTTAGAGTAGGCACTCATTGGTTCTTTTGAGCTTTTTTTAAAAAAGTTGTTTAAGGTTGTATCTTCTGGTGTTTAAGCCCTAACTTTGAGAGGATTTCTGTCTATACACACTGAGCCGAGTGGAGGATGGGCATTGACTACAACTCTGATCTGAGATATATAACTAAGTATCCTGTTTTATTTTGCTTATTATTACTAGTTATTGCTTCTAGCAATTTATATATAGCACTTTTTATTGCCTGCTGCATACTTTTTACTGTATTTTATTGCTATTAACTAATCTGCATGTTTAAGCTAAAATTGTCTGCCTTACAGGGCCTGATAAAAAGGTTTTTACTGTCACACTGTTTGTCAAGCTTTTTAGCTAGTTTCACTGTGTGAAAGGTATTAATTGATTTGTTTGCAGTTAAAAGCATTCTGTAGAGTCTCCTTGCTCCTTTATCTGTTTAAAACTTTCATTTTGTGGCTCAGTGGTGTTCTTCTGCTGTGATAAACATTTCTGTAGTGTTTACTGTCTAAAAGTGCATAGGCTAGTAGCTTTAGTATTGTTCCCCACCTTCCCTCCCTGTTGGTGTCTTGCTGTTATACTTGGTGGCTTTGCAGTTGCCCGCCCCTACCGTAAATTTAATCTGGGACAATCCTCCCAGTCTAGTGTCATTAGCCATTCTACCTAATACAGAGAGAACATTTGAGAAGGCCAAACCACTTAGTTACCTAACCTTGAATAATCTTCCGCTTCTCCACTCTCCCTTTCCTTTACAAAAATAAAAAAACTTTGCTAGAATCTCCCTGTGTTCTGCTTAACTGTAACAAAAAATTATGCTTGTTTCCTGCCTTTCCTGTAACTAGTCTAGTCCAAATATAGATTTGCTATATCCAGGACTGTTTGTAAGCTTCTTAGCCCTCCAAGCCTGTCTGTGTTGGGGGGAAGCCTGCAAGCTTATCAGTGGGAGTGGTAAGCACTAGGTAACCTATCTACCACATAAGGAGTGGTTTCTGGCCCAGAAATTTTTGTTTTTGGGCATTTGGGCAGTTTTTCCATCTCTGTCAACTTTCTGATTTAAAAGCCAGCATTTGCACTTGTTTCCCCCTTCCTGTAACTAGTCTAATCCAGATGCAGATTTGCTGTAACCAGGACTGTTTGTAAGCTCCTGAGCCCCCTAAGCCTTTTTGTGTTGGAGGGAAGCCTTATAGCTTATCAGTGGGAGTGGTAAACACTAGGTAACCTATCTCCTACATAAGGAGTGGTTCTGGCCCAGAAAATGTAGTTATTGGCCATTTTGGCTCTTTTTCCATCTCTCTCAACTTTCTGATTTAAAAGCTTGCATTTGCATTTGTTTCCCCCCTTTCCTGTAACTAGTCTAGTTCAGATACAGATTTGCTGTATCCAGGACTGTTTCTAAACTCCTGAGGCTCCCAAACTTTTCTGTGTTGGAGGGAAGCCTGCTAGGTTATCAGTGGAAGTGATAAGCACTAGGTAACCTATCTACCACATAAGGAGTGGTTTCTGGCCCAGAAATTGTAGTTATTGGCCATTTGGGCATTTGTTCCATCTCTTTCAACATTCTGATTTAAAAGCTCACATTTCCACTTGTTTATTTCCTGTAACTAGTCTAGTTCAGATACAGATTCTTAGTTTTAGCACTTGAATTTGCTTATTCATGCTCAGCACTTGTTCAGAACTTGTTGTAAGCACTAAATAAACTACAGATTACTACAGCACTCAACCTTCCTCATTTCCCAGAGGAAAACAGTTTTTGTACTTACTTTCCTTACTTGCTTAGAGAAAAACAGCTCTTGTACTCACTTTCCTCACTTGTCTAGAGGAAAGTAATTTTTGTATTCAGGCATGTCCAAGGGTCAGTTCCCAGTGTTCTCTCCTGTCTATCTGATGAATCTGGGCATCTTGGGGCAATGTAGCAATTGCCTCATGTACACAGACAACCCTCTCCTCCTCCCTCCCAACACTACAACCTGTGAGAGATGCACTTATCTAGCCAAACTGGAGATAAAGCTCTCTCCAACCAAGACTGAACTTGACAGTCAAGAGGAGAAGGTAAACACTTGCACCACACCACATATATCACATAGTCCTACTAAACCTACACCACCAAAATCCACACATAGAAACACAAAAACATTCATGGAGGCTCTCAAAAATAATCTGCTTAAGCAACAGAGACCTCCCAAGCAGAAACGCAAGCAACCTCCACCCCCCAACACAACAGAAATGATACATAGCCCACAGTCTCAGTGTGCCGCTCAACCACAGCCCATAAGGCAAAACAATGCACTCAACACACTAGTCATAGGTGACTCTATAGTCAGGCACACTGATGTCCCACTCACCAGGCTAAACAAGGAGAAGGTTACTGTCAGCTGCCTGTTGGGTGCCAGGATCCGCCACATAACCCACGCACTCAGGCCACTCTACAAATACAAATATGACTCTGTCATTGTACATGTTGGTGTGAATGACTTGAGATGTACGTCCCTGGACTACATGAAAAGAGACGTGGAAGAGCTCTCCGATCTTGTAGCCTAGGCAGGTAAAACCCTGGTCCTGAGTAGCATCCTGCAATCACCCAGAATGATACCGCAGTACAAGCACAAAATGATTGACTTCAACAATTGGCTAAGCTTCTGGTGTCATTCTAAGGGGATCCTGTATCTGTTTGTCTGGGACAACATGCTCGACAGACCACAATGCTTTGCCAGAGATGGCCTGCACCTGTCACCCCTGGATTTCCAGATTCCGGATAAGGCTCGTGCCGCCTCTATAGTGCCTTTTTTAGGCAAGGTTCAAATGACAAATTCCCCACTGTAACAAGAACAGGTAGGCAAAAACTGAGGGTTATGCTGCTCAATGCTAGAAGTCTAAATCTCAAAATGCACTCCCTCAAGGCACTCCTTAAAATGGAGAACATTGATATCTGTGCAGTGACTGAGACCTGGTTCAAGGCTCCAGAGAGCACCCCTGCATTACCAGGCTATAACTCATACCACACTTTTCGGCCACCTAACCTGGACCGAAACACCAAAGGAGGAGGTGTGTCCAAATTCATTAAGGATATCCACACCTCCAGGCTAGTTGCTCAGCCTAATGCATCCAAGGTTATCCAAGTGCAACTAACTCTGGGGAAACCTGCAATCCAAATTGTAGCTTGCTATAGATCCCCACCACGCCCCAGGATTCCCACTCCTCTTTTCTTGATACACTGGAAAATATTAGGGTTCAACCAAACATCCTAATAATGGGTGATTTCAACTACCCCACCATTAACTGTGAAAACTACTCATGTACCAACTCCTTCACTCAACGCTTTCTGGAATTCATAAATTCCAATGCCCTGGATCATCTTATCCACACCCTCACAAGGGGCAAAAATATCCTAGACCAAGTCATTACCAACATGAGTGACCAGTGTTCCACACCTGAAGTCAACTCCTTGTTGGTCAGATCCAACCATAAGTTAATCACCCTAGATATCCATATCCCATTCCCCCACCCTGCATTAAGGAAACCAAGGTAAAAAATTTCTCCAAAGCTAACTTCATGCTTCTTAAGACAGAAGTGACGAACTTCATGACACCCATGCAGATGGACAATACAGTTATGACTGTTGAGTCCTACACAAATGCACTCTATAAGCACTTACATGAGTGCATAGAACGTGTTATCCCAAACAGAACCAAGATACTATCCTCCTAAAAAAGGAAGCCAATGTGGTGGTCCCCTGCCATAAACAAACTCTACAACAGAAGGAAGAAACTGTTGCAAAATAAAGTAAAATCTCATGAGTGGAGGATCTCCCTGGTTAGCCTCAGTAAGAAGCTGAGATCCCTTACAAGATCCTCTAAAGCTAGCTATGAAAACAAAATCATCACTGATTCTAGGGACAACCACAAAGCATTCTATAGCTATGTCAAGAATCCAATGGCAGCACCCAGATCTGCTCTGAGTTACAGCACAATGGAATGAAAATTGCAGAACCAACTGATATTGCCAACATCCTGGCAGATAGGTTCAGTGCTAACTTTACCCCCTTCTCACCCCCTAAAGGGCCCATATATATACAGGAAGAATGCAGACTCCCTGTAATCACAACTACGCAGGTAAAAGCTGCACTCTCTAAAGCCAAAAAGACAGCATCCATGAGACTGGACAATATACCAGACTGCGTTTTATACGAACTTCAGAACAAACTGGCTCCCCACCTAAGCACCATGTTCAATCATAGCCTCACGTCAGGCTTTCTGCCCACTGAATGGTGCACAGCAACAGTTATCCCACTCCACAAAGGGGGAGCCACCACTGATCCTGGGAACTATCACCCTATTAGCCTGATGAGTCTGGTCTGTAAGGCCATGGAACACATCATCATGGAACTCATAAACAAAGACCTTGGTAACCACCAAACTCTGGACCTCACCCTGTTCGGGTTTGTGAAAGGCAGATCATGCCTCCTGAACCTGATTGACTTCTTTGAGGCAGTCAACAAAGGCGTAGATGAGGGTGAGGTGGCTCACACAGCCTATCTTGACCTCGCCAAGGCTTTCAATACCATCCCCCATTCTGGAATTATAGCTAAACTCACTAAACTAGGTATAAATCCCTATGTCACAAGATGGGTTGCCAACAGGCTCACTGACAGAACCCACACTGTAAAAGTTGCAGATTCCAAATCTGACTTCAAACCAGTGACAAGTGGAGTACCACAGGGTTCAGTCCTGGGACCTCTCCTGTTTGGTATCTACTTCTCTGAAGTACAAACTAACAAAGAAGGCCTTTGGCTAATGATGTTCGCAGATGGCTGCCAACTAGGAGCCATAGTCAAGTCCCCAAATGATGTGGACATCCTACAGAAGGGCCTTACTGAGACAGATGCCTGGTGTCAGAGCCATGGCCTCAAGCTCAATGCCAAAAAATGCATTGTCATCCCCTTTGGTAAAAACTCAGTACCCATGAACTACCACATAGGTGGCAGTCTACTTAACGCCAAATGTGTGATAAGAGACCTTGGGACCCAGGTGAACACTAGTCTCTCCTTTGATAATCACATTGCCACAGTAGTCAGAAAATTCTTCTACATGGCACACCTCATCACAAAAGGGTTCTCATCCAGGAAAAAAGAGGTCATTGTTCCCCTATACTCGACACTCATTAGACTCATTATACAGTGCAACGCCCCTTTTGAAATGTACCTCACAAGACATCTTCAGCAGCTGGAAAGGCCACAGAAGTACCTCACAAAGAGGATTACTGGCCTCTAACAAATGCCCTACACTGACTGTCTCAAAAAACTCCAGATTTACTTTGTAGCATATCGCCTACTCCAAGGTGATCTCTGCCTAACATAAAGCTATGTCAAACCTAGAACTGTTGGACATGCTACACCTAAAGAAATCCCAATCCCTCCGAGCTACACACTCTATGGACCTAAACATTGTCACCACAATAAACAGGACATGCTGGAGGGATAGATTCCTGTCACAGAGACTTCCCATACTCTGGAACAAGCTACCCATCTATGTCAAGCAAAGTTCCTCATTAGCACTCTTCAAGAAAAATCTTGATGAGTGGATGGGAAATAGGAAATACACCCAGGGATCACTTCTGTGCCTCTGCTCAATAGGGGCACAGGAAAATAACTTTCTTGGGTGGCATAAGCCAGGGAACCTTGTTGGCTAGGCTTACTTAGGCCTTGTACCTACCTATGAACCTATGAAAAGAGAAGATTGTTTATGGTAAGGTACTGCACTAATTGGAAATGTATACACTTTTCTAATATTTTAGGTAATGGGTATTAGGATGGCAATTGGTCTGAAGTTAGACTAGTCAGCAGAAGGCCCTCCTTTATGAATAGGAAGTATGTATGCCTTCTTCCAAAGGAGGGAGCTACAGATTCTACAATGGATCTGTTTATTAATATAGATATTGGATATGATAGAGCTTCAGGTGCAATTTCAAGGAATTCCGGAGAAAGGCTGTCTGCAGAAGAGGTTGTAGATTTTAATTTTAGGAGATATATTCTTACGGTCAAGGTAAAGACAGGTTAGAGTGAGAAGTGATGCATCACTGTTTTTTTTTTTGTTTTGTTTTTTTGTTTTTTTGTGGTGGGTGGAGGATGGTTTGATGGTGGAGTTGTCTATGATGAGTGAGGTAACAGCATGAATGAAGTATTTGTTGAAGTTATTAATGACTATTGATGAAGTGTCTTCTTGAGAGAGAATGAGTTTTTGACTTTGATCTGGATTTAGTAGGTTTCAAACCAATAACTAGAATATTTTAGGATTATTTTGGTGTGCCTGCTGTAAATTAAAGTAGTAGAGTTTTTTGTTAAGTCTTATGCTGTGCTTGGTTTTATTTCTTGTCTGTTTGCAGTGTAGAAGATTTTCCTGGGATTTGTTGGTGTGCCATGCTTCTAGGCCTTGTCTTTAAGCACCATTAGTTGCCTGTTTAAACAAAGTCAGTCATGTTAAATCCTTCATTACCCATGCACAGGCATGGAGTATTGCAATTATACAATGGCATTATTTAAATAAGTCTTACCTTTCCTGAGTAATGTCATTGTATAAACAGATTTTATTGCTCTTCCACCACCTTCTGGTAGTCTGTGCCATCTAAGATGTGTACTGCACATGTTATAAGTCGTAAAGTATTGCTTATCCATCTAGAGTTTCACAGAATGTCTAGATGTGTTTCTTGTACTGGTGATTTGTAAGAAAGGCTGCATTTTTCTTTTTTTGACAAATCATCGAGGCTGATGCCACTAAATAATGGCAGACATCCCAATTTGTAAAACTATTTTAGGTATGACCTACAGCTGCTTGTAGGGACACTCAATATATTGAGAGCTATTTTTCATTTTGTTCTGTTTTTTTCTGCTCTATGGACCATTTACTGGAGGGAAACTTTTTTTCTAAATAGTTTCTGTTATCTGCTAAGCAGCATGGAAAAAGTATCTTCAGTGAAGGAATTGTGTTCAACACTTAGTTTCCAGTAAACAAGCTGATTGGACTGTTCAATCAATGTGCACATTTTTGAATTGTAAATTACTTCTAAAGGTCAGAAGCAAGGAGTGTTGTTAAATATTACTCTTAATTCACTTGTGTATTTTCTAAACAGTAGAAATAATGGTTTGGCATTATTGAATGTCTGTCACACTAGGCAATTTAGAAGTAAATAAGAAGTTCTGTGTGGGGCCGAGGAAAAAGGAAAGAAAAAAGGGACATTCTGCAAAAGTCTGCTCTAATGTAGTTCAGTGGCTGGACTCGTTTCTCTCGTTATATGCTGGATTTACAATGGACATGTTGACAGGGGTACCCAATCAGTGTGCACATTTTGAATAATAAGGGCTATTTATTCTATAAATTACATATACTAAAAGGTAGATGAATGGATGAAGAAGTTGTCTGAATGTAAAAGAATTTAAGGATTATTTTAGCTTAGGAAGTGTTGTGAGGAGATTGAAGTTATTAGTTAGGTTGCAAAAACTCATGAGTTACATGAGACCATCCTGCATAAAGCTGTTACCTTATGCTTTTTTATGAGATAAGATTGAGAGGCCTCAAGAGATGAAAAACTACAAGCCCTAGAACTAGAAAAGAGAGTATTTTAACAAACTACATAAGCACTCCATAACTGAAGAAACAGTGATGTATCTTTTTCAGAAAACATTAACAAGGTAAGTTATAAAAATAAACTCGCTGCTTAAATCTTATGTCACATCACATCACGAAAAGCTAAAGTCTTGATGTGAATCTTTATACCAAGCACAAAAGTGGAATATGAGTATGGATCTGGGGCCCTTACAAAGAGAAGTACACAAAATGATTTATAGCTTCCATGATGACTCATGGAATTATAACTTGGCATGGAACAAACTGGTGAAAAAATAACTGGAAAATCAACCAAATGAAAA
The DNA here is from genome assembly GCF_019279795.1 of Protopterus annectens. NCBI lineage: Eukaryota > Metazoa > Chordata > Ceratodontiformes > Protopteridae > Protopterus > Protopterus annectens. The sequence goes on along the minus strand of NC_056735.1, from coordinate 1,681,224,533 downwards.
AAAAAAAATTAACGGTCTTTGCAGGGGGGCAATCCCCTCTGGACCCCATCATGTGAAGAGGCAAGCCCCTATACCCCATAGTTATATATCAATCAGTGGTCATACAAACATGATCATAAAAGAATAATTAGCCAAAATACAGGAATTATTGCTAGCATACACTTAGAGACCACACCAGCAATGATTTCCTATGTAAAACAGTGACAAAACAGTGTAAAACAGTTAGTTCACGTTCACCAATTTTATGCTCAGTAAGCAGCAGGTCAGTCACTAGGGAGCATGTAAAGCCATGACTCATAGAAATATCAAGGAATATGCAAGCATAAATTACATAAAAAGGTTGTAAAATTAAGTATGTTCCTATTGTTTTATAGAAGAATGAGGAGAGATCTGTCAGACATAAGGTAATAAATTATGAACCGCTAAGGAATCCAATAAATCTAAAAGCTGTAACCTGCAGCATGGATCTTGAGTACTCAGCTTTATCAGGGAACCAGAAAATAAACTGGCTTAATGAAAGAGTAGCGAGGACATGGAACTGACATCCTCTAAATAGTGAAAATGAAACTCTCTTAATATTTTCTTTTAAAACTTAAATCATTGTAAGTTTACTCCTGGAAATTAACATGCTTGTGAAGCTTTAGGTCACTTGTGTGGACCCTGTCATATATGCATGTAAATGTTTTTTTTTTACAGTTTTATCTATTTATTTATTTATTTATTTTGCTAGCACGCTATGTTCAGTTGCTCCTATACCCACATCCAGTCACCCATTCGTTCTTTTGATGCATCCATTCATTCTCCACGCAGGACATGATGTTCCCTGACTAGGGTGGGAATCTGATTAGTATGTTCTTTCCTCAGATGTGAAAGTCAGTTGTGAGGGAGTGGGAAAGCTTACCTGTTCTGCAAAGTCTCCCTCCCATTCTAACCAAAGTGGTGGCTCTCTAGAAGTACTTGTATGCTTCTGGACTTATTGCCTTTTGGCTAACACATAGCATATAGCCATTATAACCCATTTCCTGACTACATCCTGTATTTCTACAGCAGACCTGATGGGGTCAACAGTGCAGTTAGTCTAGGAAACTCCCTCTCCCAGAATGGACAAATCAGCTTCAGTCACTTTGTCGCACCCTCCCATCTCAGTCCTTTGATCCTTTCAGTGACCCAAGCTGTTAATCAGACTCTGGTCATCGGGTGAGCAGTCAGTACTTTATTCCTTTATGCCATAATGCCAGGCTTATTAAAGTCACACAGTAGGCAAATGAAGGTGGAAAAAGCCAAGCCCTGTACCCTTGACACAGGAAGCAGCTCTTTACCCAGTTAGATCTTTAGTCCTCTGCTTAGTCCTCTGCAATAAGTACCAGAGAAGTTTCTTGTGCTGTGTTTTGTTCAGCTTTGTATCGGAATAACGAGATTTGCACTTAACAGGCTTTTTGAGCCAGGAGAAGAACGAGAAAATGATGTAAATACACTGAAGAATAATATATATATATATATATATATATATATATATATATATATATATATATATATATAGATAGATATACACACACACACACACACACACACACACACACACACACACACACACACAGGGTTTACTATTGTAATGTTGAGTGTGCCTTGTGTGACAATGACATGTGCAGGAGTCAGAATGCAGGCAAACAATTTGAAGAACAGTGAAATGTCGACTCAAGAAGACTGGCTGTATAACGACAGTCGACCATTACAATGTCATCCTAATTCATAGTATGCATCTGCTCGAGTAAATGGAAGATGATGTTGCCATTTCTGGGATAATTTAAAGGTGTAGTGCTGTCTGACTGCATTACCTTGTAGACGTTAGTGGAATACAGCAGTTTACAAGAGAAACTGTAAGTAAAGGAAGGTTGTGCATACATGGGCGATGTTTTGTATTGAGATCGCAGGACAGTGTGGATCTGGAGATTTACCCTTTTCCACACTGTAGTACAATCTCAGACATGTAATACATAAGTGGCAGGGGGAGTAGGGGGCACATGAGGGCTTGTCCTCTGCAAAAACATTACTGTTAGCACTGTGCATTATGGATCTGGTCCGTATGTACAGCTGCTAAGGGCGCAACGGACTTCAGAAGTCGAATTCAACTTTACCTATATTAGTTTTTGGTATTTAACCTACTTCATATTCTGAACATCAGACATGTAAACCAGATTTTTGAACAGTTTACGTTCTGATGTTTGATGCTTTAATAGTAAACCTATATATATATATATATATATATATATATATATATATATGTGTGTGTGTGTGTGTGTGTGTGTGTGTGTGTGTGATATTTAATTTTCCCAGCACTTCAAATGTTACTATGAAACAAACCTTTTGTATTAGGATATAAAACATCCTACAAAGCAGAAACCCAACTGCCAGTTTTCTGTATTATGGCAGCTTTTGCTACTTTTAATAAAATAAGATAAATAAGGAGTTTTATCAAGGGCAGCATAATGGCTCAGTGGTTAAGATTTCTGCCTCACAGCTAAAGAGTGTGGGGCTGAGTCCTGATCTCCTGTCACATTATGTGTGGAATTTACATGCTCTCCTAGTGATTTTTTTTAGTTTTTTCCAGGTAGTCTTGTTTCCTCTTGGATCTGCCAAGGGTTTTCCTCCAAGTGGGTCTTGCCTGGAATACATCGCTTGACAGGTACCAAAGGGGTATCTTCACAAGGTGCCCAAAGCACTTCGATTGATTCTTCTAAATGCAGTGCAGCAGCGACTGCACTCTGACATCATCCTGAATTATGAAGCTCCTCACTCCATCATCCTGAGAAGGAATCTGATTTCTGACATTTTGTATCCTATGATTTCATCCGAGTCAATGACCATAAGTGGTTGATGGTGATATATACTGACAGGTAAACTGTGAGCTTTGTCTTATGAATAAGCTCTCACTTCAGCACCACACTCCTGTCCAGACATCTCCTGACCTCCTCTAGCTTCACTCTTGAACAAGATTCCAAGACAGTAGAACTCCTTCACATAAATTAGCTGGTCATTGCTCCTCTTTACAAGTCAGTCCACTCTTTTCTCTCAGAAAACCATGACTTCTTATTTAGATATGCTGATGCTCATCCTAACTCTTTCATAGGTTCATAGGTTCATAGGTAGGTATTACGCTATTGGCCCTATGGCCTATATAAGCCTAGCCAAAAAGGTAAACTTTCACCACCCAAAAAAATTATTTTTCTGTGCCCCTGTTGAGCAGAGCCACAGAAGTGATCCCTGGGGTAAATTTCCTATCTCCCATCCAATCATCAAGATTTTTCTTGAAGAATGCTAATGAGGAGCTTTGTTTGATATAGATAGGTAGTTTGTTCCAGAGTATGGGAATGCTCTGGGACAGGAATCTATCCCTCCAGCATGTTCTGTTTATTGTGGTGACAAGGTTTAGGTCCCTAGGGCATGTAGCCTGGAGGGATTGGGATTTCTTTAAGTGGAGCATGTCCAACAGCTCTGGGTTTGACATAGCTTTGTATGTTAGGCAGAGATCGCCTCTGAGTAGGCGATCTCCGCCTACCATACAGTAATAATCAATAATAATGCCTTCAGTGCATTTTTGGAATCACATTCACTTCATGTGAAGAAGACAACATCATCTGCAAACAACTAATATTTCATCATCATGTCCCCACACTGGATATTCTCTAGACATTGCATGTGCCTTAATATTGTATCTATAAAAACTGAGAGCTAAAAAGGAGGCAAGCCACACCCTAGGCAAATTCCTATGCAGAGAACATTCCTGAGTATAGAGTTATATGATTTTACCAAGTCCATGAAATAAATGTAGTATCACTATCAGTCTCCCATGGTCACACCAATATCTGTGCAAGGAGAAATAGTGTATTTATTGTTTCATGGCTGGTACAGAATCCACATTGCTCATCCTGGGTCAGTGACTTAAATATCTGGCATAGACTCCTTTTCAACACCAAGGCATATGCCTTGCCTTTCTGAGGAGACTGAAGACTGTGATACATCTGCGACCGATTTTAGCTATGACAAGAAAACAGCATTAGCATTGCCAGCTGTATCTCAACTCTTGCAGCCTTGCAACATAGAACTTTTATGTTAATTGAACAACAAAAGCCTCACCTACTGAAATAAAACCAATTCATCTGTCTGTTTCTGTCTCTGCTTCTTCAGAGAAGGCATGTTCACCCTGATTTAGAAGTTCCTGAACATGTCCCTTCTACCTTTTAGCAATGTGTCCAGTGAATATCAGCATTTTCCCAACATAGCTAAAAATATCCTGGTCTTCTTCATAAGTCACTGGATGGCTTGGCATAACCTCTTTTCAGACCTCTCAAAATCCCTGTGCATGGCCTCAACAAACATTCTGTCCTTTTTTTTTTCTTTGACAACTACCATAGCTGCTGATTTCCTAGCTTCTTGATAACTTTTCAGTCAAATTTAGAACCTCTCTGAATACTGCTTGAAAGGCCTCTTCCTTTAAGCCAATGGTTTTCAGTGGATCTGTGGTTTACTGCCACTGTAAGCAACAACCACCATTTAGCTACACCTTATGGCTGCTACTTCAACTACTTTGATCTGGAGAAGGGCTCATTCACATTCCTCATCTTCAAGCTCACCAGGTATGTGACATAAGCTCTTATGGTGGTGGAAGCTGAAGTTGTACTGCAAAGAGGCATAAGGCAGACATTCTCTAGACACTTTTACTGCCTGTCTTCTTCCCACCCAGACCATAAGGATCTCAAGTAATACCCTCATGCAAATTGGTAGAAGCCGTAGCTGCTATGGTGATACCATATTCAAAAATCATATTGGACACAGGTGGAATAACTTTTTACATCTGATGCAAACAACATAAACACCACTTCCTTTAATTATCAGCTAAACCAATATTTTACTAGCTTTGTTCAAGCAAAAAATATCAACCTGGAACTCTTCAGTAGTACTTGACCTAAAGCTAGCAAATGTAATTTCTTACCTCAAGCTGTGATCACCTGAATAATACATAAATTAACTGTTTTAATCATTTATAAATGTAAGTATGTTTGCACAAATGTTTATTGTTAAGTAGGCTATACATATGTGACTGCCTTTTACTATTTTTATTTCTTGATTTTCTTGCAAACATATTAAAGCAAATAATCCAAACTACTAAGGTACATGTGCTGTAGATCACTGATTTACTTATATAAGATTGAATTTATTTAATGTCAACCAAAATACACAGACAAAAATAAGATTGAACATACATAAGACCGAAGTACTTAAACACAGAACGTCCAATAAGTGAAACATCAAAAAAGGAAAACAAGTTATTTTCCGAATCTTTATACTAAACTTCCTCCATAACACCAGCCTCCAATTTGTCTGATTAGTGGGGCCATTACTGTAAGGGTTTTCTAAGATACAGTGAGGGTTAGGGTTGGGGCAGCACCCCTGCATCATGTCAGTAATGCATGGTAAACAAACCTTCTCCTGCCCCAACCCTAACCCCACACCATTGGCGGATCTACTATGAAAACTAGTGAAGGTTAAGCATCAGGGCCCCTAATCCTGGAGGGCGCCTGAAGCAACTTTTTTTAATGAGTGAATTTTTCAACAAAATCAACAGAGTTTTTTTAAGTGCTTGTTATAAGGTTATTTTAGTGATAGAATAATAAGCCAGTGGTTCTACGTACTTAATATTGACCTTAGAAATTCTATGTTAGAATATTTTATATGGCCTCAAAATGCCCCTGTAATTGGTCAAATTTCAAAATTTTCTTGGGTATTGCAGTGTCCAAACCCTAAGTTGTATGGTCTCATTGAGCTCGCAAGAATCTACAGTTTGTCAGCTGGATCCTCAGATCCTTTGTTGGTGCATGGCTTAATAGTTCTACAGCTCAGCCCTTAGGCTAGAGCCAATTGGAACCATAAAAAGACATCTGAATTCTCAATTAAGGCTGCACTCATCTCACATGTGTATTTTAACACCAAAAATCAGATGCTTACCTCTTTATCCTAACAAGCCCCCTCTGATGACCTTCTTATGACTTTCTCTCTAGTAGAGAATGAACCAATACTTTTTTTCTGCACATTGATGTTGGATGATGTAATTTTCTTTCTTCCAAATTTTCTTTTTTTTCGTTTTTGATAAGTTTTCGATTGTATCTTTATTAGTGTTTAGTGTTAAAGATGTACAGGTCAAAGTGTGCTTATAACCTTGGTCCATAGTTAGCACAAAAGCATGATATTTTTATGTGTATATGTCTGCTGTTTTGTTAGCCATCAACTAGTGCACCATTTCCCATTTATACTGAGATATTTCTGTTTTCTAGCATGAAATTTTTATATTTTGCTTATTCAGTTGAGTTTTTTGGAAGAGGCAGACCTGGCCTATTTCTTATTTACTGTATTTCTAGTGGTATAATTCTTTGTAGACAGTTCAACATAAGTGTTCATGTGGGTCATGTCAAGGGTGTTGCCTTTACAACACTTTACCCGAGTAATTTTTCCTCATGGTGTCTTTGGTCCTCCGCAGCACCATCTATTGAGTTTTTATATAACTATTGTTTTCCTTCCACAACACTTTTTCTATTCAATATTTATTTTGCCTAATCTGGGACAGTACTTTTCGAATAAAATACTTATTTGATAAGGAATAAAGCAAAATGAGCTAATAACAAGTTTATGGCTGTAATTGTTTTCTTTTTTATGTAAAATAAAATAAAAACAGAAGTCTAACGTCCACAAGTTTAATGAAAGCACATCAGACACAAAATAGCAAGACAAAGCTTTCAAGCCCAAGACACTTTTTCAATGCATAACATAGTGCAAAATCTCCTAATTAAGGAGCACACCTCTCGGATATTCGGAGAGGTATTTAAACTAATGCTTTATCTAAGCATATTATAACTTATGGCCAAGAACATAAATTTAAGTTTTGAATATTACAAAATATTTCTTTGGGTGCTCGTGCTGGTGACAGAATAAATAAAACTGAATTGATGAAGGATAAATGGATGCATTTTTTGGGGCTGATAAACTACCAGGGCTTAACTCCTGTAAGAGTATAAAACCTGTACTTAAAATGACGCGTGAACTTTCATGAGATGTCTTTTTATGTGATTTTTATGTCAACTTCTGTTTGTTATATAATGTACTAATTCTAATATATCTGGGCTTTATTTATATCACTTTTTCTGTTATTAGTATTGAATACTTTGTATTAATTATTTGTTGTATATTGTATATGTTTTAAAGTGTTGTATACAATTTTAGAGTTTTAGTATCAGTGTTTGTTATCATGTGATTCTTACTATATGATTCTTTATTGATCTGACTGGCTGGTTTATATTTAAATAGGAGATTTTACACTATGTTATGCATTGAAAAAGAGCCTTGTGCTTGAAAGCTTTGCCTTGCTATTTTGTGTCTGCTATACTTTCATTAAACTTCTGGACATTGGACTCCTGTTTTTTTATTTTATTTTGTTTATGATTTTTACCTTGAGGTCCTTTAACCACTAGAGGTGTTTTTTTATTGATTTTGTATCTTGCAGTTCGTGTCTCTTTTTGTGGTATGTCTTGTGGTACATCTTTTTACCAGCCATTTGTATTAAAGACCAGAGTCCCTGTGGAATAGTGCTAATTATATCATCATGGATTGACTGAATAGATTACAGTATTTTCTGACAGTAATAATCCCCTGTTGAGTCTACATGCTGATGCTGTTGAAATGGTAGTCGTAAGTATTACAAACTCAGAGCTAAATGAACTATATAAAAATATGAGAATAATCGAAAATAAGACTAAAATATTTAAAAGATTGCAATGGCAAAGACTGAGATTTTGTGCATACCTAGATCTTGGAATAGTGCCTAGGGAGCTAAGAATTACAAAAATGCCTACCTATGGCAATAGACATCCTGAATTGTTGCTAAAATGGCAAGAGCTTAATCTGAGATTAGATGTGGACTATATGCATTTGATGAATGCATTTTTTGCAAAGTTTGAAGTCAAGCTGGTTTCAGAAATTGAAATGTTAGAAGATAAACTTATCAGCTCAGCTGATTTTAAATATATCTCTAGTGGGTACACTCAGATGCTAGATAAATTATAAATTATGAAGATAATCTTATTGCCACTAAGAAACATAAGTTGTTGCAAGATATAAATGATTTTTTTAAACTAAAAACAATTGTGATTGGCAAATGGATTCTCAACAGATGACATCATTCATGATACGAATGGCTGCTCCTGGCTCCAGTGACCAAAAAGCCTTAATGGATGCATCTGAGGTGCATGAAAATGTTCTTCCTTTAGCTTCAGCTCAGGTGAAACGTAGTGAAGCTGTTCATGATTTGGATAGCTTTACTACTAAAGACTCTTTACAGAAAAATACTTTAAAAGATTCTTCTAAAGAACCGAATATTTCTTTGAATGAGCCCAAAGATAGCTTCATATCAGGTGTAAAGAAAACAAATTGAGAAAACTGACTGAAGGTCTACAGAGTACAAAAAAATCTTTAGCGAACAAACCAATGTAGACCACCACAATCCTTCGATAAAACACTAATTTAATATGACAAGGCAAAATTCAACAAGCAGTTTTTAACACAGATAAGCGCTTTCGGGCTCTGCCCTTCTTCAGATGAAATAAAAACAATCTTAGTCACATTTAAATACCTAATTCAAAACAGTTTCCAACCAATCAAAATTTATACTGCACCCTCCTATCTTTGAGGGCGGGTTTCATAGGAACAAATTCATTTAGTCCTGGTGTCCTATGGGCTAAAAGCTCAATTATCCACTTTGCTTCTTCTCTCTCAGTGGCATCTACTAGGCTACCCTTTCTTATACTAGGAAATACATTTGCAATAGCTCTAAATCTAAACTGATGGTCATTATTTACTTCTATATGTTTATAAAGTGCATTGTGCATATTTCTAGTTCTTATGCATGAAAGATGTTGCAGAATTCTAACTTTAAACATATTATTTGTTTTTCCCACGTAAAATGCTTTGCATTGCTGACACTCAGCTAAATAAATTATATTCTTTGTTCCACAATTGGCTTTTGCTTTAAAATGAAATAATTTCCCTGTTACTGGATGCTTAAAAACAATCTCTTTATTAATACAGTGACATGCTTTGCATAGCCCACATGGTTTTGTACCTACTTAACAAATGGAACTTTTCTTGTGGTTACTCTTTTCTTGTGTTAAAATGTCTTTCAGATTGTTATTTCTTCTAAATCCAAATTTGGGTTCTATCCCTACTATTTCTTTTATTTTATCATCAGATAAAAGTATATGCCAATTTTTCTTAATAATGTCACATACACCATGTATATTACTACTATACGTGAATGTCATTCTATTAAATGCAAATTTATGGCCATGTTGCTCTTCTGATGAAATTGTCTTTAATGAAGATACAGATTTTCTATGTATATTACCCTGACTTAATTCACTTAGTATCAACCTCTCATTATAACCTCTATTTTTAAAAATATGTTCCATATTCATCAATTCTTCCTCAAAATCACTATCTTTAGTACAAAGCCTTGAGGCTCTACTTACCTGACCCCTTATTATATTCTTATATGTATGTCTGGGGTGCATACTATCATAAGTAAGTAAATTATTGTTCCAGCATTCTTTTCGAAACAAGGAAGTAACAAAGCCAGATCTTTCTTTTTTATATTTCATATCAGGTGTACAAGCTGCATGAGCCAACGCTCTAGTAGATGGAAATGTTTCTACTAGTAATGAGAAAAAAAAATTTTAATGTCAGCACCTTTTCATTTGGAACATCCTATACGGGTCAGATAAAATTCCAGGGGACAGAGCAAGAGTCGGAAATGAAACAGAATGGAGGCAGAAACAGCAACTTATATGGGGCTGCAGAACTCCATCAAGATAGGCTCAGTAGGGCTGATACTGAAAAACAAGAAGTAAAAGTTGTAATGAATGTGGTTAACTTATCTATGTCCTTAGTGCTTCAGAATTAAATGTACTGAATAAAGGGATTTCATTTATCCCCTCATGTGAGGATGATTTCAATGAAATGTTGACTATGATTATTTACCAGTTCTGTTGATCTCAAGTTGTTGTATAAAAATAATACCAATCAGGAAACTGACTGTTTAAAACATACTAGCACTTTTGTACTTATAAGCACTACAACAGTAAAAGCTTTTTACATGATATGTGAACAAGAAATTTATGAGTTGTTTTTTAAGGGAAAGAATGGCCATATTGTTTTTTAATTTAGATAGTAATGAACGTGAAGCATTTTACAAATTATGCCATAACAATAACATAATTATAAAACAACTGAAAAAGGTGGGAAAATTGTAGTGATGGATTTTAATCAATATAAGAAATGTATGTATGAATTTTTAACTGATATTAACACTTTCACTGAAGTTAATAATATTTTTGACACTACTGTTATTAATAGGGTCAAGAGCTATTTTTATGATTATCTAATGGAGGGCTTAATAATGCCTGAAATATATACTTATTTATATTCAACCAATTCAGTGATCCTGACAGTATATCCCCCAAGAATTCATAAGAACTTAAATTCACCACCTATGAGACCAATTGTCTCAGGAAGTAAATGGATCACTACAGCCCCTTCAAAGTATTTAGAGAAACAGCTTACCCCTTTATTGAGATTGAGTTATGTTAGAGATACCAAAGATTTTTAAATAGTTTAAGAGAATAGTCATATGGTAATAAATATGATTGTTGTTAGTGACTATGGACATAAAATTGTTATTTACGGCTATCCCTAATGATTATGGGTTAGAGTCTATCAGAAAATTTCTCCACACACATAGTGATTTCTCCAGTTTGAAAACTGAATTGCTATGTTCCATTTTTGATATTGTATTAAATAATAACATTTTTGTATGTGATGGAAAAGTTTACCATCAAAAACTGGGAGTTGCCATGGGCACCCCAGTTGCTAACACAAATGCCAATCTTGTGTTGAGCAGATGGGGAGAAAAATTTATTTTTAATGACAATGAAACTGTCTTTAGGAATGAGCATTTGAGATTTTTTTAACATTTTGTTGATGATGTATTTTTGTTATAGCAAGGTAACTTTGATGGTCTTAATCAGTTTGTTGATTTTTTGCACTCTGGCACAGATTTTTTTACTTTCGATATTCAGTACTCTTATGATAAATTAAGTTTTCTTGATATAGTTGTTATTTCTAATGGTATTAGTTTTGATACTACAATTCATAAGAAAAATGTACAGGCTGTTAGGTATGTTCATTCAGAGAGTATACATCCCAGACATACATATAAAGGAGTGGTTAAGAGTAATTTTTAAGAACCAGTAGGCTGTGTACAAGGGAGGAAAACATTTTATCTGAGATTATCAGTATGGCAGATGATTTTGTAAGTAGGTGATATGATCCAAAGCTTATTGAAGGCACTAAAGAGTTAGTAAAATGTGAAAGAAATGGTTTACCCAAGCTGCATATTCTTACTCAGAGTCATGAAGTTTGCACTGCTAATAATAGTAACTATAGTACTGGTTATATAATGAAATATAATAGATATACAAATTTGATTAAACGAGTTATTGAAAAGAATTGGAGCATATTAAGTACTAACCCTGAGACTTATAATATTTTGGTGCCAGACCAAGATTTATATATAAAAAAGAAAAGAACCTGAAACAGCTATTATATTATAAAGATTTATATAATGATATGAGATATATTAAAAATATCATGAAGCCAGGTACTGTCCCTTGTTATAATTGCATTTATTGTAAAGAAATTAACACAGATTTGTACTTTGTACATCCTATAAGCCATACGCTATTTATGTTTAAAGCTTCAGGTACATGTCATATTGAAAATGTAGTTTATTTTGCTAACTGCACTCAGTATCAATGTTTGTAGGAAAGACTAATATGAAGTTTAAAGAGAGGATATATGCACACCTCTCCGATATTCAGAGAGATATTGAAACTAATGCTTTAGCTAAGCTTATTATAATTTATGGCCAAGAACATAAATTAAAGTTTTGAATATTGCAAAATATTTCTTTGGATGCTCGTGGTGGTGACATAGTCACTAAAACTGAGTTGATGGAGTATAACTTGATAATTTTTTAGGGCTGATAAACTACCAGGGCTTAACTCCTGTAATAGTATAAAACCTGTACTTAAAATGAAGCGTGAACTTTTATGATGTCTTTTTATGTGTTTTTTATGTGATTTTTATGTCAACTTCTGTTTGTTATATAATATAATTTATCTGGGCTTTATTTATATTACTTTTTCTATTATTAGTATTGAATACTGTATATTAATTATTTATTGTATGCTGTATATGTTTTAGAGTGTTGTATACAATTTTAGAGCTTGTTATCATGTGATTCTTACTAGAAGATTCTCTATTGATCTAATCGGCTGATTTCTATTTAAATAGGAGATTTTGCACTGCCTATGTTTTGCATTGAAAAAGAGCATAGTGCTATTTTGTTTATGATTTATACCTTGAGGTCCTTTAACCACTAGAGGAGTTTCTTATTGATTTTGTTTTCTTTTTTATGTATTAGTCAATGCTTTGACCTTTGGGTATATTTTATATTTCCTTGATTAATCATTACAATATCACTCTGTATCTATATGTGTGTGTTTGTATGTATATTATTACCATATTATTATTTTTATTATTGTTATTATTCTTTTTACTTTTATTTTTACTGTATGTACAGTGTGTTATTATTTACTGCAATAGTAATTTATTTTTTAACAATGTCACCCCCCCCCCATTCTCTGTCATTTTGGGCCTTGAGGTCCTTGCAAGGGCAGCAAGGCCCTTTAGACCTTGTTGGATATTGCCCTATTATTGCTGGTTGTGAAGAGGCCCCATAACAGTTCAAGCTTCAGGGTCGCAAAAATGTAGGTCTGCCACTGTCCCACACTGAACCCTAAAAAAAAAAAAAAAAAAAAAAAAAAAAAACTTCCCATAACACTGCCTCTGCACAAGACATACTCAGACACACAAAAGCACCAACACACACTACAAACATAAAATCTTACCCCTTACCTAACTTAAAACCTAACTTTAAAATACACACACTCACATGAAAACACACAACACTTATAATGTTAACTAACCTTTACTCTAAAACTGACAGCCAAATACACACACACACACATACACACACACACACACATACACATACACACACACACACACACACACACACACACACACACACACACACACACACACACACACACACACACAAACACACATGCACACTTTAACCCTCTCCCAATCCTGGCTCACCAGTTTCAAATAAATGGCACTTCAGGATATCAGACATTCAACAATATGCACATTCAACAATCTCAACCACCCCTAGTTTTTGTCAAATAAAGCAAGATTTGACAAAATGCATAGTAATGAGATCACCACACAGATAAGTGCACTTGTATTACTGTACTAATCATCCATACACTCTCTTTTAAACTACATTACAAATGTTTCCCCCAGACTTCTTCTGGAAATATGTCAATAACTCAGTTGGACATCCCAGCAAACAAAACATAAATAAATAAAATATTTGGGTAACCTCAATCTGTTCAATTGATTCTCCATCTGTATGAGTAAATGGTGCCAGTTGGCAACTGAACATTTTTCTTGACCCTAGTGCGGAGAATATATGAACTCTGATCTGTTAACATGGTTATCTAGTCGATACTTCACATGTTACTTAAGGATCTTCAGTACCAAGTGCTCTTATGAGCATCACTGCATTTGAACACAATATTTGATATGGATAGTTCAGATCTATATACACGGAAATTCCAAAACAGTTCACCACTTGGGTTTAGATGAAGAAAGCCATTTCTTGAAATTCCACTCCTCCGGGTATCTTCATCACTCTCTACGTGAGAGTTGAAGTCTCCCAGTAGAACTACAGAATACATTGGAAACACCTTATCAAGGATAATATCTGTGGTCACCAAAAAAGCCAATGTGAAATCCACATATGCAAGCAACCAAGAGACATTTCCTTTCTGTATCTGATTGTTACTTTGGAGGAAACCCCTCATTCACATGTACAAACTCCACCTCAACAGCACCTAGTCAGGGACTTGAGAAGAGCACTACCTATAAAAACAAAATAACTAACATTAAATCAGAATCATTAATGTAAATATTTAAAAATAATGAGAAAAAATGACTCAGTTTAAAGTCATCTCAGTCTGATTAACAGTTCAGCTCATCTAACTGCATAATTGCACAAATGCAGAATCTCACAACAGAAATTGAGAAGTGAACTTATATTGTTTGAACCCATTTTCCCCTTTTCAATGACAGTAGATGGTAGGTTTAGTTATATTATAGCTGAAATAAGAGGTGGATAAATAAAGGTGAGAGTCAGAGTGCAAGTACAGTGTGTTGAAAGAAAAAATGAGGAAGAGAACGACAGAAGACATGTTTACATTGTATGTCTTCTAATGCACACAGTAATCAGATTTTTTAACAGCAGGTAAATGCAGATAAAATCTTCTTTTCTCCAAGAACAATTTAAGTAGATTTGAAGTATGAGGCAGCATTTCAAATAAATGTATTCCCATGGTCTAGGCTAAAAGGGACCCATCTCAAGCTGACAAAGTATGCAGAGATCAGCAGAAGTGAAGTACAGTACAAATTGCTGAGAATAAATGACATATTTGTATTATTTTTGCTGACCTGTTTTGCTGTGTTTATACGTAAAGAGCATAGTGCAGGACAATGGATAATAGAGAAGGATGATCCTGATGTGCAGTCCTCTGCTAGCAGGGTGGTACAGTATGTGTGCAACTTCAAGGAATGAGGCAGAGCTTTATCAAGGGAAGTAAAGCTCACATTTTCACAATAAAGACAGCAGCCTCCAACTATGATGGAGCAATGATTCATGATCACAGCACCAAGGAAGCCCTCCCACTGCACTTCTGTAGGTAATTTAATGTGACTGCTAAAAAAATAAGATTAATTGTAGAGCTAAAACAATCAAAATTAATTTTACAAAGGAATAATGCAGATCATAATTAATTCAGGCAGAATGGGTCAGGATTCCCATTTTCTGAGGTAAATCATACTGAAACTGTTGCAGTGATTGTGGTGTCACTGCTATAATGGACAGGAGAGTTCAGGTGAGTTATACAGAGGAATAGCACTGTACTACTGCAGATGTTATTCATACAAGAAACATTAGCAATTCATCCTTCAAATCAGACAATAAATCAAGGTCCCATCTACTGGATTTGGCAGGACATTAACTGAAAAGTATAGGGGAGTTCTCTGGTTTTCTTGCCAAATTTCCTGGAGTCTATATGAATATCCCTTAGGGTCTTCAACTAAAAGAGGCAGCTGGCCTCCTGGAACTAACCCTGTCAATTGTAAATAACATAAATAAATAAGTAAATAAATAACATAAATAAATATCAAACAGAGGAATTGTGAAAGCCTAAGCAACAGTTAAAGTAAATAGATTTCTTTATTGAAGCCCATTCAATCACATTTAGTACACTGAATGAACTTCTGCCAAAATGTTTTATGGTGTGCTACATGGTATGGTGATACTGAAGGTAATTATATTAGTAGTTGTAGGGAATGCAGAAACCTGCATGGGAGATGTGGTAGCAGGTATTTCGCTCTGCATACAAAATCATTTAATTGGAAGCCCATTTGATAGCTCAGGCATGACTGAACTGGCTTAAACTAGGAATTCCTCAAGTTTCTGAACCATATATTGTTTGAAGAAATATGTCTATTACCATGCTGTGAGGTTTACACATGGAGAACTTGTGATAGTACTGGAAGGACCATGTTTCAAAATGCACCCAAATTTAAAGGCAGCTGAATAAACGTAGCTGATCATAAGATGGTTTAATTTCTTATGCCTGTTACAGAATATTTTCATTGAGATAAAATTGAATAGCAAAAGCTATTATGCCCTGTGGTATCTTTGTTTAATATAAGGTACATATAAGTGCACTTATATATACTAAATCCTAAATGTCACAAATCAGAAGAAAGAGGAAAGTGCTCCTTCATGTGAATATTTTATATCTACAGTTTCTCTGATCAACAACTATTCTGCAGACTTAAAAAAAAAACATAATGGCATAACACAGTTCAAGGCAAAAACACTTTTGAATGTATACATTCCTAAGAAAGTTATAGGTTCATAGGTTCATAGGTTTATACTAGGCTATCTGCCCTAAGGCATTTATAAGCCTAGCCCAAAGTTTTGTGGCTTACGCCACCCCTTATATGAAAAAATACTGTACCCATTAGTTTGTTGTGCCTCTGTCCAGCAGTGACACAGAGATGATTCCCAGGGTAAACCTATGATCTCCCATCCACAGGTCAAGATTT
The DNA here is from genome assembly GCF_019279795.1 of Protopterus annectens. NCBI lineage: Eukaryota > Metazoa > Chordata > Ceratodontiformes > Protopteridae > Protopterus > Protopterus annectens. The sequence goes on along the minus strand of NC_056735.1, from coordinate 1,681,208,126 downwards.
CTCTTGAACAGAGCCAGCGAGGTGCTCTGCCTCACATGGACCGGGATTGTATTCCACAGCATAGGGAGTCTCTGAGTGATAAATCTATCCCTCCAGCACGTCCTATTTATATCCGTGCTAAGGTTTAAGTTGCTTGCTCTAGTGGTTTTGGTGGATTTGGATTTTTTGAGGTGGAGCATGTCCATTAATTCAGGGTTGGACATGGCCTTGTATGTCAGGCACATGTCACCTCTGAGCAGACGGTATGCGACTGAATAGAGCTGGAGTTTCTTCAATCTGGCAGCATATGACAGATTTTGGAGTCCCTTTATCCTTTTGGTGAAGAACTTTTTATGAGTGACAAATGAAATGAAATTAAATAAATAAGACTTCTGAGTGGAAAACACCGTGCATGCAGCACTGTTGTTGTTTCTGCATATTATTTGATACCAAAGATTCAACACATTCTGTTGCTGTTACTTGTTGCATTTCTATACTTATTGTAGTCTCTAGTAATGTACTCCTGTGCCTCATTAATTATTTCAGATCTGAGATCATAAGTATACTGAAGAACACAGCCATAACAGTCAATAGAACAAGCTAACGGCATACTGTAAAATTGCTCATGTCACACTGTGTGCCAGGTTTCTTATTTCTTCAATGTCTCTTTATTTTGATGTCTATTCAGTAAATGAGCTTAATTAAGAGTGGGGGATAAAGAGAGAGCAAAACACACACACACACACACACACACACACACACACACACACACACACACACACACACACACACATATGCACACTTTAACCCTCTCCCAATCCTGGCTCACCAGTTTCAAATCAATGGCACTTCAAGATATCAGACATTCAACAATATGCACATTCAACAATCTCAACCACCCCTAGTTTTTGTCAAATAAAGCAAGATTTGACAAAATGCATAGTAATGAGATCACCACACAGATAAGTGCACTTTTATTACTGTATTAATCATCCATACACTCTCTTTTAAACTACATTACAAATGTTTCCCCCAGACTTCCTCTGGAAATATGTCAATAACTCAGTTGGACATCCCAGCAAACAAAACATAAATAAATAAAATATTTGGGTAACCTCAATCTGTTCAACTGATTCTCCATCTGTATGAGTAAACGGTGCCACATTTACATTCCACAATATTGTTTTAGGCTTTATTTCAATGGAAAACAGTGTTGTTACTTTTTAAGTGTTAATAGTAATGCTGTCAGCTGCAATATGAATAAAAGTTAAGATATGTAGAAGGAAATTACAGAAAGTCATAAGTAGCATTTGAACAGATAAAATATTTGCCCATCTTTACCTCACTGAAAGTTTTTTTATTTATTTCCTTTTTAGAAAAATGTTATCAGATTGCTTAAAATAAAAGTGCCATGAGGGCGACTGAAAATTGATGAATTTAAATTTCTTGAGATGTTCTTGGTAATTGAAACAGGCCTAAAACAAAACTGACTTGGATGATTAGAAATTCATCTGGCCAATGCATGAAGCAAATATTTGTTGTAGAGGTTACTTGGATTTTGAACAATTTATTATCGCATCCCTCTGTCAAAATGAGCTTACTCAAGCATAAGAATGTACTGTTTGTGTAATCCTGTGTGAATCTTTCCAAATCCAAAAGTGTTGTGTAGTAATGCCATTTAAGTCTGCCAATATACCAAGACAGTCATCTCATAATAAGTGTCCAAGTTGTTCTTAAAATTATCAAAACTAGAGCTTGCTTTAATACAGTTTGGCAATTTATTTCAGCCATCAGCTACATTCTCAAAGTACCACTTAGTACATTTCTCATTTTAGATAATCCTCTACACATGTTTTTATAACCCCAAATATTCTGACAGTTAGTTATTTCACAAATACTCAATATACCCGAATAAGGTCTCCTCTTAATCATGTATACAACCCACAGTACATGTTCAGATATTTTAATCTTTCATAACTTGAACATTCACATCTATGAATTTACTTGGTATACTTCTGCTATACTCTTTCCAGTTTACTCATGCTAGTTTTCTCATAACTTTTCCATATTATTATTTCATATGCTAGTTTAGATCTAATGTAACTTACAAACAACAATTTCACCATTTCTGATTTCTTACACTGTATAAATCTTTTTATACAGCCTATAGTTTTATAAATATCATTAAGAAATTGATTGATATGAACAGAAAAATGAAAAGCTGGGTTTATCCCAAGAATTCTGTATAAAGCCACAAATAATCGGTGGACAAAGTCTCAAAATCAGGGGCAGATTTTAGATATTGTTCTTTTAAACTTAGGAAGGTAAGAGAATAATAAGTTTTATATTAGTGTGCATTTAAATGTCTGTAATTACTTAGTGACTTCAATCCTTATGATTTACCAGAAAAGCACACATTTTATGAGAAACAGACCAAAAATGTGAGGTGAAATTCTGAACATTCTGCAACATTTGGCACCACTGAGATGTATAGTCTACCCAAATACCCAGGTCCTTAAATGCACCCAGAAATGTAATCACTGTGTCTGTATTACATATTCAGCCTTCACTCTATGTCTAACAAATGTCATATACTAAGCTTTTGATGTATTTATTAGCATGTTATTCACCTGCTCCCAAATGGTCAATTTAGTCATGTTATTTTGCAATATTATAATAATAATATAATAATTATAATAATCTTATAATAATAGGCTGCAGTGGTGCAGTTGTTAGCATTGTTGCCTCACAGCAAGAGTTTCTCCAGTTCAATTCATGGCTGGGATGCTTTCTGTGTAGAGTCTGCATCATGTCCTCCCTGCGGTCAAGTGGGTTTCCTCCGGGTGCTCTGCTTTCCTCCCACATTCCAAAGACATGCAGTAGGTGGATTAGACACTCTAAATTGGCAGCAGGTATGAGAGTGTATGTGCAAGTGAGTGGTATGGATGAACTACCATGTAGGGCTAGCCACCTGGCTATGTAAACTTTGGCTCATGAGGATTGTCACTGTTGAAAGTGCCACCCCAACCCCATGTGCAAAATGGAAAAAAGGGGTTATGGATGGCTGGATGTATTTTGCAATCTTGCCCTACTTGTAACAGATGTTATTAGTTTACCCATTTAGAAATGATCTGCATACAAGCTACAGAACACCTCAGATGAAAAAATATAAATATGAAAGATGCAACTTTAACAAATTTGGACCTGAGACAAAGCCTTTTTGGATATCCTGACTATAACCTGTCCATTTGTTGTATGATACTTGCCATGTCCTCTTTGTAAGCCATGCAGCTATCTATATTAGCAAGCTTGCATTAATACTTAGGCGTTCTTATTTCTTGATCAGTGTTGTGCCTATGACCCTATCAAAGCATGAAGGTAAGTTTATATAAATTACTACATAGCAAATACCTTCATTTATAGCTGTTATTTTATTATTGGAGAACGTCATGTTGAAGGTAGTTGTATATCCATTTCTAACATATGCATGTTGATACATGGTTTGAAATTCCAACCTTTCTAATTCTGGCAATATTTTTGAAAATAATCTTCTCCATTATTTATTTATAGCAGGAAAGTACACTTATGGGGTCCATATGACTCTGTATTCATCCTATTTCCCTTTCTCTTAAAGACAGTGTAAGATTAGGTATGACTAAATGCAGTTTGTTAGACATAAATATAGTTTCTCTTAGCATAGGCCTAGAAATACAACCATATTAAAGCAGACATATATTTTCATTTTACATTGTACATGCAGATTCAATACAAAGGAATGCTTCAGTAATCTTCAGTGAAGAACACTAAAAAAATAAAGTCTGCTAACAGAATGTTCAGTATGTTAAGTTCAAATGGGTTTGAGAACTAGGGATAAAAAGGCATGTAGAACTTGTAGGAAAATTTCAAGGTTTTTGGTATTATTAGGAGAGATACTTCAGACACAGAAGGGAGTAAGTTTATTTGGACTCATGCACAGAAAGTCATTGCAATGCAGTCCTCAGAAATTTGGTACAGACACTTGAGAGTGACTGTAGAGGTCAGGTCAAATATCCAACATTCCAGAATATTAATTATACTGATGAGGAGACAAGAGATAATGTTGAGTATAGATGAATGCAGAAGCTAGGGGCATTATCATTCAGTCTATTTCAGTTTTATCGGCACTGTTACTGGAGACAGAATGATTTGATTTGGATATTGTTGACATCCACCTCCACTGTACATAATAAAACATTCATAACTGAACTACAGCATATGCAGACTTTTATTTTGAAAGGTACAAGAATATATTTGCACATAACGGAGAGACTGGCACCTGTTCAGCACAGTCTTGGGTTATTAAAAGATAAAGACATTAATTCCAGTCTCATTCCAGTTTCTTCCAGTTATTTCCAGTTAATTTTAATATTCTAGAGTCCTATCAGTTCTTACAGACAGGTTTAACAAGGGAATTCTGTAATCTTGGGCATTTTCCCCATGCTTAAATGACTTAGTGAATAATAAATATAATGGTATTTTAGTGCTCACACTGAAATGCTCTCATGTCATTATTATTAATTCTGTCTCTTCCCTGTGTTTTGTTTCAGTCCAGGTTGCATAGTACATTTTGAATGAAATTTAATTGCATTGAAGCATATGAAGATAACTTAATGTTACTAGTACAGATCATCTCACCTTTTGTGGAGCTATACTGCATATTTTTTTAAATATATCTACAATCTGTTGTGTTTGAGACTACATTTAAGAACCTACTCACAATAAAATGGTTTCCTATTATGCTTAATATCTTTATAAACATTTTCTTCAAAATGTTCCTGATCTTGTTTAATACTGTTTAGTTTGTCTCTCCAGTTTATTCATTTCACTTTTCAAAGTTGTAGTTCAACCTCATTTCCATTTCTTATTTTATTCTATTTCTTATCTTAAAGGATACCAACAGGATTCTATTATTAAATGCTCAACCTCTCTGTCCATTTTCTCCCTATTTTCTGTCTTTGCTATGAATAAACAACAATACAGCATTTACAATGTTTTAAATCAACTGTTTCTCTCCACTAGAACAGTACCTTACTGTATTGTGGTGGTTTCACTTTCAAAAAACTTTTATCCTGCCCTGGAAAAGCTTCCTGCAGTCTCTAATTCACTGATGTCATCAAAGCCAATGAATACAAGTAGATTTCTGGCCAATTCTCTCCCCAAACTCACCTCACCATGACCATTTTAAAAAAACCACCCATGCTGTGATGGCCCTTCCCCTACCCATATAGAAAGTAAAGGCTAGAACAAGGAAACAGTACATGAGTCAAGTCCCCTGCTGTGAGCTGTCAATCACAGCAGGTAACAGCTCAAATTACCCTTAGCACTTTGACAGCTAGGAAAGTTAGGTGTGAAGGGAGATGGGACATGAGTTGATGTAGTACAATTCAGGTTTCACAAAGGACAGCAATTTAGCCATCCTAAAAAAAGCAGCAGTAAAAAGCACTTTGAAAAAGTCTGTTCTGTGGCATTTGCACTGTTTGTGTTTTAAGTAGTCATTGAACTGCATGAAATGTTACTTAAAACTGATTAAAAGACAGCAGTGTATGCATGCAAAATCAATGCGGTGACTGGAAAGTGTTAGGAAAAAAAGAGGCTTGTGTGATATAATTTTTTTACAGGCAAGCACTGTATTGTGGTATATCTAGAGGTAGACTAAACAAACAGGAACACTTCAAGATGTGGTCAGACACATATAAAAATATTTAAAAACCTGTAAATAGTCCCAGAGTCGTGTTAAAATGTAGGAAACACCAAACCATGCTGAAATAAACATGTTTTTTGAGTTTGTGAGCGTGGGTGTCCTTTAAGTATCTTTTTTGTATGGAAATATATCACCCTGATCTTGTGTGCCTAGATCTTGATGTTAAACTTTTTTCTTGATATTTTGCATTCAAACAATTTCTCTTGGGAAATGCATCATATTCCTTCTGTTGTTTTTCCACTGAATGCATCACTCCAATTTGCTTTATTTAGGGTGTTTTGCTTCTATAAATAGTCTGCTATTAATCTTCAGTGTGTTGGTTTCGTTTCCAGTTGGCAGAATAATCTGGCAGAATTTTTTTCTAATTTTTATAACCCTATGATCACTGTATATCATAGGTGATAAAACTTGACATAAAGTAACAAACACAAGCAATATCTGTGATGTTATACTCCTTGGTAAGTTTGTTTACAATAGAGGGCTATTGTTTTTCCTGAATATACATTGTAAATAATTTCCTTATTAACACTATAGTGTCAATACTGTTCCAGTCTATTTCTAGGAAATGTAACTGCCCACCTCCCGTTATTTTTCTGCCTTGTATCTCATGCAAGAAATGTATAAGTTCTCCTAGGTCATCAGTACTTGACTTTGGTGGTCTATGCCCTGCAACTGTTGTAATTTGCTCCGGGGTTGCTTTTATTGTCATAGTTAAATAATCTACAATACTGGTGTTATCATCAAGGATATAATATTCACAGGTCTCAAACAATTTTTAATCTTTATTTTAACACTTCCACCTGTTTTTGTTTTGTTACAATGTGTGCTACATAAAAAAAAAAAGTATATCCTGACAAAACTGGTCTCTTATTATTGTTCTTTTGCTATGTTTCAGAAACAATAGCAGCATCAACCGTACGTAAATGCAGCATATTTTTTAATAAAAAGCATTATTACAGATGTTGCTAGTATTAAACACCAGCACAAATAAATCACATGTTCCTATCTGTGAACTGTTACATTTTTGATCTGACAATATCCTATCATGTGTTAGTCAAATAATGTAATATATCCACTGCGAAAAGTCTCTTCCTCTATCTTGAGTAGTGAACTCCATCCTTTCTAAATACATGTGCCAAAAATTATGCTAGGTGTTCTACACATTCCCAGTTTTTAAAAAGGGCCTTCTAATGTAGTTATTTACTCCAAAATATGTTAATTTGCCTTGATTTTGATCTCCTTTCTATATGTGATTTATAAAAAAAACCCTAACACTTATATGAGCTATGGGATCACCTTCATTTCGTCAACAGTTAATTTCACTGATACTCAACTCAGCAGGCCCAATTGACTGACATTTAATTTCACTGACACTTCATTTCACTGACACTTCATTTCACTGACACTCATTTCATCGAAAATGATATATGGCCTATTCCCCACTGTAGAGCGACCCTAGGAACAAGATACCTGAACTCCATGCCTGGATTTCTAAGCACAACCCAGATATTATAGCAGCTACTGAAACCTGGTTGAAATCATATATAAAAGACACTGAATTTCTCCCTCCAAGCTACTCATGCCTGAGAGTCGATCGACCCAACAAGAGAGGAGGAGGAGTAACAATACTTTTCCCTAGCAATTACACATTAATCCCCTACTCAAAACCAACACCCAACTTCTCCCCAGCCAAAATACTAATCTCTATATTAAAATTTAACAACTATAAAAACAGTTGCATAATTGCTCTTTATATTCCCCCAGGAAACAACATACCAATATTAGAAAACATACTTGCCTGGACTTCCCAAAATATAGATAATGAAACCATTATTCTAGGTGATGTAAATATCGACTGGCTAGATATAGGCCACAACAACCCCTCAAAAACATAAATCTTTACAACTTCTCCGAACTAATTGAAGACATCTCTAGACCTCACAAAAATTACAACTGGGGCTCCACAATAGACTGGATATTAGTATCCCACCCTTTCAATGTCATCAGTGCAGGCATACTACCTAATACCATTAGTGACCACCACCCAGCATATATCATACGCAAAACTACTCCAACCACAGGCCAACACCAATACAAATCTACCAGAAATTTTACTAAGATCCAATCATCCATATTTAATGAAACCTTAGCTAAAGTAAACTGGAAACCTCTCAAATCCCTACCACTTAATGAGGCTGTTGAATTCTTTAACTCAACATTTCTAGACATCCTAAATAGGCAAGCACCCACCCGCCAAAAATGAATAAAACATAACCATGCATGCTGGCTCTCAAAATCCACCAAAGAAGTGATGTCCACAAGGGATAAAAATCTGGAAATCATGGCAGAAAAACAAAGACCCCTCAACTCTACTACATTACAAGCAACTCTGTAACCAGGCAAAACATCTAATAACCACTGATAAAAAAGACCACTACTTCTACCTACAAAGCCAACATAAAAATAATCCCCAAAAATTCTGGTCTTCCATCAGCCAACTATTACACCCTGGCTCTCAAAGCAATCCATCCCCTGACCCACAAAAAAACTCCCACTGAACTTGCTACCCTCTTCAATTCCTACTTCATTGACACCATAGCTAACCTAACCACCACCTTTCCTACAGTTAACAGCACCACCACCAAGACAGCTGATGACCAAATCATCCCAGAAAACAAGTCTACCCTTAACCCTAACCTAAAATTCTCCCCCATACCCACCAGCACAATAAAAAAATCTTTTACTTAAGCTAAAACCCTGTACTCTGGCCCCTGACAATCTACCCCCGCACTTCCTGCAGCTAGCAGCAAACTCTATAGCTTATCCCATCAGTATACTCATTAACAGATCAATTAAAGAGTCCCTTGTCCCAGACATCTGGAAAAAAGCATTCATTCTTCCCTTACATAAAGGTGGCACCAACACAGGCACCACAAACTTTCGACCCATAGCAATTCTCTCACCCCTCTCTAAAATACTGGAAAAATGCATCCATGCCCAACTCCTCAACCACCTGCATGAAAATCAAATTTTATCCCCCACTCAGCATGGTTTCAGACAAGGACACAGCACCACTACCACCGTCTTATCCTTCCTTGATACAGTTAACCGGGCATGGGATTCTGGTAAAATAATTGCTTCACTTTTCCTTGACCTCTCCAAAGCTTTTGATACCATTTCCCACACTATCCTACTCTCTAAACTATCCACCCTCCACATTTCTCCCCCTACTCTACAATGGTACAACAGCTATCTCTCCAATAGGCAGCAATCCACCAAATGGCAACAGGCTTACTCTCCCTTCCTCAGTACATCCACAGGGGTACCCCAAGGCTCCATACTTGGTCCTCTCTTATTTAGCATCTTTATTAACAACTTTCATACCACTCTCCCACAATGCTCAGTAATCCAGTATGCTGATGACTCTACAATAATATGCATTGCAAATTCCATCTCTGAACTCCAGAAAATTACCCAGCATGCCCTCATATCTACTGAATCTTGGATACTTAACAATCATCTTGCCCTAAATCCAAAAAAATCTAAACTAGTCATTTTTACTCCTAGGAAAACCACTCCATTTGATAAAAAACACTTCGCTATACAAGCCCAAGACAATACGACTATAGAAGTTGTCCCACACACTAAATTACTAGGCATTATTATACATGAAAACCTTAACTTTGACCTACACATAAACAATAACATCAAAAAAACACACCAAAAGCTTGGTATGCTCTACAGGCACCATCACTTTCTTAGCCTCTCTACTAGACAAACCCTTGCAACTACATTTTTATTACCCTCTCTCCTTTATGGTGCCCCTCTCCTCACTAATATCCAAAATTCTACCAAATCAAAACTTGCTATGTGTTAGAACAGAATAGCAAAATTTGCCACCGAGACTACATTCTCATCCCACCATTGTAAGTCACTGAAACAATTAGGGTGGCTGGAACTCCCCCACCATCTCTCATTCACCCAACTAACTACTGTGCACAAAATAATCCACAGACCCACAGACTGTCCTGCTCTCTCAACTCTACTTGCCAAATACCATTCCAGCAGGCATCTAAGATCTGAAAATCATCTACTTCTAAAAGTAGATAAGCCCACCTTACCTGCTGGTCAACTCCTCTATGCCTTCACCATCGCCAAACTATGGAACTCACGTCTGCCTTCTATAAGAAATACAGGCAGCATCACCACCTTCAAACAAATGCTGAAAAATCATCTCAACTCTTCCTGGCTATGTTCCTGCTCTATAACCTAACCTCTTCACTCTCCTTATATGATTACTAAATTCCTATGTCTTTTGCTACTAGTGACTGATGATATTTTCTCCATATTTATTTTTATCTTCACTTGTTGATTCTGGTACAATAATACTGATCTCTGTTTATACCAATCTGATTGAATTCATTGAATTCTGCTTTAATGCATATTTTCTGTATATATCGTTGTAATCAAACAAACTAGATTTCTGCTTTTATGTATATATTCTGTATATGTTACTATATTTACTATCTGTAACCCTTTTTCTGCTTCTGTACTAATTAATGTTTATATTTTTTTCTGTATCTCGTTGGAGCTTTTCTCCCTGGGCCTCCACTGAAAATGGGCTCTTTTAGGTCCAGTGGACTTATCCCGGTAAACAAATGCAATAAATAAAATAAAATAAATAAATTTGTTTTTTGAATCTAAATGTTGGATCCAAAGGTGTATTAACATCACTGAGTTGTTTATGTCCTATGGTATCATATTGAGCCCAGTTCATGACCACAACAGCCCCACGTTTGTCAGCAGACAGGATGACCAGATCATTATTATTTTCTAATTCATGTAAGGCTTCAAGTTCAATCTTTGAGAGGCTATTTGCCTTACAACTCAATTCCCTAGAATGAAAATGTAAATCCTTAGGTACACTTGTTCGAAATAACTGAACATTGTGGTGCATAGGTAGTGCAAATTTGGACTTATGTAAAGTAAAAACCCTATCAGAATCACCATCAATAGTTTCTTGAAAATGTAACCTTAGGTTCAATAACCTACAAAATGCTATTACATCATGGGCTAAATTATCTTCAGAAACAAAACCTGGAATAAAGTTCAGGCCTTTATTAAGTAGATTTGTTTGTGTTTGTGACAACATAACATTTGAAATGTTTAAAACATTGTTATTACATACATTTATTTCTGAGTTAACAATTTCAACAACCCCTTCATGTTGTCTATTTTTGGAGTGAGTGGGACCTAAAGGGGCTATAGTGTTACTTCTTTTAAGGGTGGGTGAATCTGAAGCCTGCTGTATGTCCAAGTCAGTGGCTGATGAAGAATCCTCTGCTGATGTCATATTGGGCTCAATATGATGCCGAAGCATATAAACAACTCAGTGATGGCCGCTATTATGTTAATATGCCTTTGGATCCAACATTTAGATTCAAAAAACAAATTGATGATTTTTTATTATCTGCCAGACAGGAAGGTATTATTTCAGATACAACCATGTACCACCTTACGGTATCAGATCCTATGAATCAATATATTTACTTTCTACCTAAGATTCATAAAGATCTTCTTAATCCACCAGGCAGACCGATTGTCCCAGGCAGAGGTCCATCACTGAGCCCCTTTCACAACTTCTCACCAAATTTCTGCAACCACTATTGAAATTGGTCCATTTTAGAATCAAGTACACTATAGAATTTTTGCACATCATTTCTGAAACACAACTGGAACAAGGATGGTTATTATGTATACTTGATGTCACTGCACTTTACACCAATATAGCACATGGGGCTGGTTTGGAAGCCATAGAATACTGGCTATACAAATCAAACCTATATTAACCTGGTTTCAACACCTTTCTGATATGCCTCACTGAACATGTCCTTACCAAAAATGTCTTCTTCTACCAGGAGCAATGCTATTGGCATGTACAAGGAACAGCAGTGGGGGTATCTTTTGCCCCAATTTACGCAGACCTTTTCATGACATATGTAGAGGAACATCTTATTTATGATAATGCATATAATATTTACCTGGAAGAGCTTGACATTTGGAGAAGGTTTTTAGATGATTGTTGGATGGTATGGAGATCGAATGTGGATTATTTGATGGAATTTGTGGGCTATCTTAATGAGAATAAATAGGGCCTACTATTCACGGTGAATTATAATTTGGAACAAATAACATATCTTGATGTTCTGGTCACCAGAAATACCGTTCCTACTTTACAAATGGAGGTATTTCGCAAATATCCACAGTATAATTCCCTTCTCCCTGCATCCAGTTTTCATCCACCTCATATAGCTAGGAATATTCCAAAGTCACAGTTCATAAGAATGACACATATCTGTTCACAGCAATCTACTTATAAACACTTTAGGAGAGATCTAACTAATAGATTTTGTGACAGAGGTTACAAAATGGGACATGTTCTAGGTGCAGGCAACTGGGCATCAACATTACATAGAGAGGATTTCTTGAAATATAAGGATAAACATCAAACAATTAGCTCAGACATTCGGTTGATAAGTACATATGGAAGGAATATGGATACACTAATGAACAGTGTATAAAGACACTGGAACATCTTGTTGGCTGACAACAACTTATCTCAATTCCTTTGGGAAAAATGTTGTTTTTCATTCTTTAGGGGCAAAAATTTGGGTTCACACCTAAGCCATTATAAACGAGGGTCCAGACGTGCTACACCTTCTAGTACACAAACAACTATGATGGGGTACATACTTGTTGGGTGTACACCCTGTGGCCATTGTAGTCATTGCAATAGAATTATGAAATCTAAACAATTCACAAGTAAAAATTTGGGGAATATATTTGGTATCTGATTTTTTGCTAACTGCAGCAGTGATTGGGTGATTTATTTGGCAATTTGCAGTTGTTCAGCATTCTAAGTGGGTCAGACTTCGAGACCACTTAACATAAGGATATCAGAACATATCAGTGATATGAGGACCACGAAAACCAGCAGCGCATTATACAAGCATTCCTTAATACATCCTACAGTTTCTTTCAGATTTATGGTGATAGACAAAATTGGGGGCAACAGATCAATAAAAGTTGGGTGGCATACTATCATACTATTCTTGATGCCAAAGAAAAGAAGTGGATAATTAAATCAGGTGGACTTTTTCCACTGGGACTTAATGAACATCTGTAATTTGACCAATCAGTTTGTTTGCTGCGCTTGATGTCATGCATAAAATAAGTTTGATCTATTTTTTTTTATTTTTAACACTGAAGAAGGTTATGTAACCATTATAGCCGAAACAAGTTTGTTTGTTATTTCTTTTGCTGACATGCAATAAATATTTTATATTTGTATCAGCACCACAGCTTGCTGGCTTACTTTTTGCTTTCTACATTGTGGTTGAAGTCATGCAATTGCCTTATGTACAGGAACCCTCTTTTACTGTTCTGGCAAGCATAACAATATTTAATGTTCATTATCCTTTCTGCAAATGTTTGTATCAGTTCCTTTAATAATCCTAGTTTAATAATTTCTGACCAGATGTGAAGAATCTCCTAACTCGAATTCAGTTATGTCTTCTCTTTCAGTTGTTACAAAATAATGATATTCATCATCATTAGGTTTAGTAATGTCATTGTTTTCACCCCTTACATCATTAGCAAGAATATAATTCTCATGTAGCTGTTTTTATACTTCCACAGCCTTGGCCATATTGTCAAACCCAGTCTTTCTTCTCTTTTGTCATACAGTAATATTCTTTAATCCATCCAGGTTCAATTGATGTTTCTTCCATTTAATCATTATATATATCTATATATATATATATATATATATATATATATATATATATATATATATATTATTCAATTTCTGTTTCTTTCCAGTCATTTGTTATGAATGTCTCTTTATTCTGTTTTAAATTTCTTCTTCAGGTTCTGAATCATCTGTCTGATTGTTGCTTCCATCTATCCAGAATTCCAGAATTGTCCTCTGTAGTATTGGTTTTAATATAGGTGTGGTTTTATATATATATATATATATATATATATATATATATATATATATATATATATCTATATATATATATATATATATATATATATATAATATATATATATATATATAGATAGATAGATAGATAGACATGTGGGTCTTTGATGGAGCTGTTTATCAGTATGGAGACAGTATATGCAATAATAATAGGTGCTTGACAAAGGTATTCAGAAGGGAGATTATCACACATGAGGTAGGTCTTTTTAAGTTGATGGGCAGCTTTTGATATTAATAAAGAAAGGATTAGATGAGGCTGAAGTTGGTGTTGAGCTTGTAATGGGCATAAAATGCGCTTGGTGACTTGTGATCAAGTTTGCCATTTTATATAATACTAATTAATTTTACAGGTAACATTACACACAAAGTTTCATTTGGTTGAGCAAATTTTTTTTCTGGCTTTGAAAGTTGGCTGATAGTGAATTAGGACATGTAAGGTGTGGCAACAGGATTGCTTAGTCTTTTGGAGGATAATTTTATATAGTTTCATAGCTTATGGTAATGTGTTAGTGTCCATTTCAATTTACCATGACTCCAGTATTTAGCATCAACTGTTTAATTTTTAGTGTTGACCATAAAATACTTTTGAAGCATACCTCTCAACGGAAGCAGGACTATTTGATCCCGGACAGTTCGACCCCGGACGGTTTGACCCCAATGCATTTCTATACAATTTCATGTAAAAATTTATATGCATTGCATATGTGATTTTTTTTAGTGGACAGTTCGACCCCGGACTATTTGACCCCCAATACATTCTTTTAAGTACTTTATCATTAAATTATTAATTAATCAATTATTCAATAATAACACTGTTAATTTTTCATTGTAAATATATTTTTATTAATATTTTTATTTTATTTAATTATTACATTGGTTAGTATAAATATAACATTTAAATCTTTAACATACAATAACTAGTGTTATGTTTTAACATCAAAAACTAAACGGCACACAAAACTGTAAACAAAAAGAGCAACTCTCTCACGACAGTTGCAAAGTACTGGAACACAATAAATCTCTGGTGTTCCAGTACTTGCAACTGCCGTGACAGAGTTGCTCTTTTTGTTTATGTTTTAACATATTATGACTACTGTTACTTTATAACATACTTTATAACATATGTTTTCCATCAATTTATTATATATTTGTTTTATTTTATATTATGTTGATATGTTAACTAATCTATTATCTACTATAAATAATTTCTTTAAAATTAAATTCAATCAATTTTTTATTCAGGTTAATGTGCCTTCTTCATCTTGAACATTTATTCTACCACCAAAGCTCAAGCAGCAACATGCAATTTTCATCATTTCCCACTGTCTACCATCAAAGCACATCAGAACATCAGGAAAGTGGATATGGATGTATGAGTAAATGCAAACACTCTTGATTTCCAGCAACATTGATAGTATGTAGCGCTGCAGAGGACTTGACTTGATTGCAGAGTACAAAGACAAACATACACACAATACAGTCTAATCCATCTACAGTGCACAAACATTCCTAAGTAAAACACTGTTTTTAAGAACTCAAGAATTTATTTGTAAAAGGTATCAACAAGTAGTTCAAAGCTTAGAAGTGCAATTCTAGGGCCAAACATCCATTTCACTATCACGATGCTCAGTGCCTCTATAGCTTACACCAACAGCCCATTAACTTCAGCAGGGGAATAAACAGAACATCAAAGCAGACATCTGTCAAAATGACTGCCCATTATTTTTCATTTTTAAATATAATTTATTTTTAATTCTTACTTGTTGTTTTATCACTAATTTTCTTTATTTTTATGTAATAATGCTGTTATAGTTATAAGGAAACTCTGGACTAGTTAATGTCATGAACTTCTGGATTAGTCAGCAAACATTTTTTGGCACTTACTGTTTTTGTATATATAATTAAAGTTCCAATTTGCACTTAGTTTAAAGTAAGTGTAGTCGAAGCACATAAATAGAAAAGAAATACCGTCTAAACCAATTTTAAGAATGTTTAGACAGTCTTTCATTTCTATTTTTGCTTTGATGTGCTTCGGCTTCACTTATGTTACATTTTTTACTGGGGTCTAACCATCCGGGGTCGAACTGGTCAGGGCAAATCGTCCAGGGGCGAATCAGCAAGGTCCAAACATCCTGTACCCCTCTCAACTGTCCTGATGTTTACAGAATGTTCAGATTTTTGCCTTATATCTTTGGTCTGTCTCCTATAAAATTTCTTGTTTTGTTGGAAAATCACTGAGGACTGAAGACACTAAATAATGACACATATTTGAGTTTTAGAATGCACATCCTTCACATCCTTCAGAAAATGTATGCCAATGCAAAACCTATTGTACTAGCAACTTACTAAGTTTATAAGAGCAATATTTAAAATCTGTCTCTATTTTTGGGCCTTTGTCCCCCCATTATCCAGATTTATTCTGTGAAGAGGTTGAGAAGTATGTTATAAAGTATTTGGCTGTCCCACAACTAAGTGGTTACTTTATGTAGGGATGGTCACACAATGCTACACACACAAATGGTTATTGTTGTTATTCTTCAATAATAAAAAAATAAACAAACTTGTTTAAAATACAGTCGAACTTTAACAAACTTCTCTTGTTAAAAGGTGTACTTTAAAAACAATACATATACAATACATAAACAGTGGAACTGGGCAAAGCAAAAATTAAGATGTTGAGGAAAACACTTGGTGTCTTTGTGCCAGAACTGAGTTATTGCTCAGACAAATGAAGTGCTAAATTTAGAGACAGTCTGCATGCAGTTGCATGTCTGCTTGAAACTTGTCTGCCAGACCTCATTTACTTATGACCCATTACAGCAAGCAGAGAAAGAGGGTCATTGTTTTCTCTGGATTCATGAGATTGAAAGACTGTCAGCCATGTACTCTGAAAGGCAGCCTTTGAAAAAGCCTCTGCCAGTGTAACTCTGCTTCTTGGATGGTTTTCTCTTGAGGCTTTTTGCAAGGTTATAAAGCAAGTTAAAAGAGAATTATGAGCAAAATGGAATATTTTAAAAGTAAATCTAACCTTCTGACTCTTTTCTCGTCTATAAAGAATGAGCATGCAGCTGTCTTTGCTAATAAAACAGATGTAAAGGATTCTGATTTATCTCTTCAAGGCAAAACACATCTGAATAAAAAAAGACAGATCTTTTTTGTCTGGGCAGCACTAAATTCAGAAAGAAATGCCCTTTTTATTTTATTCTTTAATAAACTTTTAAGAAAAATATATTAATTACTCTGAAGTAATACTAGGCATTACCCGCTGTATCAGTCATATTAAATTTAAGAAACCCAATAATCTCAAATGAAATCATTGCAGTCCAGGAAGTTCTTAATATCTGTTAAGTTGTTACTCTGCAAACAGACTTGTTATAGTAAATAATGACATAAGGCAGGGGAAAAAATTACCGGAACAGGAGAAAAGAATTATTGGCTACTCTATGGAAAGTTAGCAGTATTAGTTTTATACTTTTCAAACCTTAAGCATACAAAAATGATGTGGCTGGTGTTCTATTAAAAATAAGAAGGCTTGCAGCCCCACAAAAATAATAAACCATTAAAGAAGCATGTCCATTTCTGCATTATGATATCTCCTATTCATTTCAGTGGAGTGTTATATGATTTGAAAGACTGAGATGCATATTAAAACAATGCCTTCAATATCTTATTAAATGTTAATAACAGAAATCTTTAAAGAATTAAAAATACTTCACTCATAGTCGATATGCAGTGATATATGTGGCTACTTTCTGCAGTGAACAATGAAGTAGACAAACAAACATACAACAAATGCAATGGCATTACACTGCACCCTCGTATATCAGTACTGCATCGCTTCTGCTGTGACTTCCTCATTTCACATTACAACATATGAATTAACCAAGCATCAATGCTGGCAAACTAGAAGCTGAGAACACTGGCCCTAGTTAAGTCTGCCTTTTTAGGGGGTCAGAATATAAAATGTAATTCATTTGAATGCATTCTGAATATCCAGCCATTCTAAAATGCATCACAAAATCTCATCAAGGTGACGGTGATATGCAGACTGCATCATGGACAGAAGTAGGTTAAAAAATAAAAAAGACAGCTGGGTGCACGAGTCCCAGGATGAATAAAAGCCAAATCATTTTATGCACACTGGTGGCAGGACTGGAAAAACATTGACAGTGTAGAATCCTAAAGACATGGAAACTTTCCTACAATGAGGTTAGGCCAGGCCCAGGAGGAATATGGTCCCTGATGTAGAAGGAAGCAGTAGTCCACAAAAAAACACAAAAAATGACACTAAAAAGGAGCCATAAAGTTGATAGAGTGGGCTATTGAGGATAAGGAAGAAATTATGTATTGTTAGTATTATGCAAGAAGCCCAGAATTTCCACATAGGAGATATTCAAAAAGATTAAGAGGGGAACTAAAGGAAAGAAAAATATTTACACAAGAAAAATTGTCAAAAGCTTCAAATGCAGATTGGTGTTCATTAATACAACAGATCCATGAAAAACATTACATAGACAAAGAAACTTTGGGCTGCTTGGAGAAAGAAGGGACAGAGGTAGTTGAAAATATAAAAAAACAATACCTAGAGAGTTTTGAAAGGTATAAAATATAAACATGGACATGGGCAACTAAAGGGGATCTGATATGGTGCAATATTTATGTAAAGGAGAAAGTCAAACTAATCAATACAAAAAAGTAGCTTCAAAGATATTTGAAGAAACATACAGGCAAATGCACACCGATATAGAAAGTTTCACAATACAACAAATAAGATTACAAATGGGGAGTGTAAAACAGAAGATTAGTAAAGTAAATGTTAAACAAATAGAAGCTGAAGTTATGGACCTATAAAGTGAAGGGTTTAGTATAGAAGGTGTAACACAGGTTATTCCACAACATGATGGAACAATGAGTCCCCAAGTTAAGGAGAAACAGGTGGAGAGGGAAGCATCTGAAGAAGAAATATGGACATGGGAAAGAAAAAGAGATTCAATATGGTGCAATTTTTATGCAATGAAAAAAGCAAAACAAATCAATACAAAAAACAGCATCAAAGATATTTGGAGAGAAATATAGGCAAACACGTCTGAATATGGAAAGGTTAATACAGGAAAATAAGAAAACAAATGGGGAAAGTAGAAAAGAAGATTAGCAATGGAGAAGTTAAAGAAATAGAAACTGAAGTTATGGCTAACCCGCAAAGTGAAGGATTTAAAGTAGAAAATCCAACTCTGGTAACTTCACAGCATGATGGAACAACAAGTTCCCAAATTAAGGTGAAACAGGAAGCATCTGATCATCAGCCACATGAAGATGCTTTGGTGCTTTCAGTATGAAACCATTACAGAAGTTCAGTTGAAGTTGCACAGCAAGGGAAGGAGCAGGAAACAGTGGAAACTTTCACACAGTCAATGTTGTGGAGATATAGGCAAAAGAGTTCCCATATGAAAGAGCAACAGATGATGTAGGATGCAAATGAAGTGAATATGTCACAGGAAAGTGTTCTAGAAATTTCAGTAGAATGACCACAGAAAAAGAGAGCAAATAATGTGGCCTCCATTTAGTAGAAAATGATCTAAGGAAAGAGTTCTTTAGAGATGGATAGACATATTAAGATAGATAAAAAATAGATTATAGAAAGTAAATAAGATGCAAAATGTTAGTCTGGTAAAATAGCTGAGCACAGTAATTGACTATTAATAGAAATGCATGTGATATAACTAAAGTAAATATGATATCTTACTGTGCAGCTAAGTCAATAACATTTACAGTTTTACCAAAAAAAAATGCAAAGCAATAAAGGAAAGCAGGAATGAAAATGCTATCATGTAGGCATCAAACAGAGTAACAATAAAGCAATTAGGACAAGAAGTGTTAGTGTTAGAACAGAATAGAAGAGGGAACAGATGAACAACAATTGCAATGTGGGTTGCAATGAGGGGTTAAAAAGACTTTTTCTACATACAATTCCCTTTTTGTCATCACATGTTCTTTCCGCTCCATCATAAATAAGGGTCAAATTCAGTTTTCTGATAAACAATTTGAATTTTATTAATGTATCACATATATTAAATTTACCAGAATACACACATTGTAACCCTTATATGCAAACTTGGTGCTATTAGGATGGGAGAAAATGTTTATATTTGCTTCAAGCTTTTGGTCATCCATTAAGTTAGATTTGAGATTCCTGGATGACATATTCATCTTAAGGGATAGACCTGAAAATGGAATCAGTGAATTTATTAATTATTTGATTAATACTATTTACTTTCTGAAATCCACGGGTAACTACCATAAGGGTTCCTTAAATTATTTAGATACTACAATTGAAGTATTTGAAGACAGATTTAAGTCTAAGGTTTACAGGAAACAGACAGGAGTCCCCGTGGACTATGATGTTTGCAGATGACATTGTGATATGTAGTGAGAGTAGGGAACAGGTTGAGGACACCCTGGAGAGGTGGAGATATGCTCTAGAGAGGAGAGGAGAGGAATGAAGGTCAAGAGGACTATGACAGAATATATGTGTGTGAATGAGAGGGAGAATATAGGAATGGTGAGGATGCAGGGAATAGAGTTTGCAAAGGTGGATGAGTTTAAATACTTGGGATCAACAGTTCAGAGTAATGGTGAGCGTGGAAGAGAGGTGAAGAAGAGAGTACAGGCAGGGTGGAGTGGGTGGAGAAGAGTGTCAGGAGTGATTTGTGACAGACAAGTACCTGTAAGAGTGAAAGGGAAGGTCTACTAGAGGGTAGTGAGACCAGCTATGTTATATGGGTTGGAGACAATGGCATTGACAAAAAGGCAGGAGTCAGAGCTGGATGTGGCAGAGTTAAAGATGTTAAGATTTTCCCTGGGTGTGACAAGGGCTGACAGGATTAGGAATAAGTATATTAAAGGGTCAGCCCAGGTTGGACGGTTTAGAGACAAAGCCAGAGAGGCGAGATTGCGTTGGTTTGGACTGTGCTGAGGAGGGATGCTGGGTATATTGGGAAAAGGATGCTAAGGATGAAGCTGCCAGGTAATAGGAAAAGAGGAAGGCCTAAGATAAAGTTTATGGATGTGGTGAGAGAGGACATGCAGGTGGTGAGTGTGATAGAGCAAGATGCAGAGGACAGGAAGAAATGGAAACAGATGATCCGCTGTGGCAACCCCTAATGGGAACAGCCGAAAGAAAAAGAGTTTACAGGAAACAGACCTTCAGCAACTCAAACATGCCTTTCACAACTGCTCATCCTCTCAGTCAGAAAAAAAAGCTTGCTGAAAGGACAATGTATTTGGGCTGCTAGAATGACCTCTTATCATAATGACTTAATAAAAGAGATAGACTATGTTTCAAGTTTGCTTATTGACAGAGGTTACCCTAGAGATTTAGTGACCAACATTGCACAGAAGGAACTCAAAGGATAGGGAAGGAAGTATAAACCATTTAAAGGGTGTACTGACCTCATATCTAATTCCAGTAATAATGATAAGAACTTTGATAGGGCCATGGTTGTGGAGTTTAATCATGCTGCACCTAAAATTAAGGAAATTATCTCTATAAATTGGAATGTCTTAAGATACAAAACAATATAATTGGCTTTTTAAGAACAGACCTCAAATTCATGTCTAAGACTGGTCACAACTTAAATAACTACTATGAAATGAGTGTCCATCACAGAAAAAAGTAAAATTAGGTACTAAAAATATAAAATTCACAAGTAGGATCAAATCCCAGGATAGGTAAACTAATAAACAAAGTAAACCCAGGAACCAGCTCCAAATTCAGAAATACACCACCAGTAATGGCACAAACAGCAGTTTTTCTCCAATTTTATTGCACAAAGTTACAAGATTTGGCTCTTTCTGTCTTACTGGAAGACTTCAACAGAATAAAGTCACTTTGTTTCCCACTGAATTTATACTAAACATTGTACAAGCATAGAACATAATTTCCTGCTTTAAAATTACATCATGTACTGCTTTTAAAAGATTACATAATACAGCTTATACAAAAAAATAATCTTGTTAAAATTGATACAAACATCCCTGCAAGATAATATAAATGAAAGCACATATTTTAAAATGTATATTATATAAAAGACATATAAACACACTTTGTACTTGTTCATAAAATCATTTTAGAACAGCATTTGTTTTTATACATTTTCATCAAAATTTAGAAGCCCTCATTTTTAATACAGGACCTAGTGAAAGCTGCCCATTAAGCCCTGGGTGGTGTCCCTGCATTTAACTACAGTTGCCATAATGATTCATGGTACTCCAAAAGGGTTTCCCATTGTTCACCTCTTGGGCTTGGTTCAACCTGTTCTAACACCTAAAATAAAAATCTCCAACTGGGGCAGGCTTTCAAATGCTTGTAAAGTGCATTGGTCTCCATGCAGTGGGAAATCTCATAATGGTGTTCATAGACCCTAGTTTTCAATAGTTTCTCCATTTTCCCCACGTAGGAGGCTGAACACACTTGACAGAATGCTAAGCAGACCACACCTTTAGGTGTACAATTAAAATAGTTCTTAGTTATTAAGGGGATCTGTTTAGTACTTATTTGGATTTTTTTGTCTGGGGACATGTATTTACATTGATTGCACACTGCACACTTGTAGGTCCCCACTTTCCTAAGTCTGTTCCTGCCATTCTGCTTCTTAGATCTCTCTTCAAGTAAATGTTTGATATTGGGCCCTCTTTTGTAGCCAAAAAGTAGGGGCCTGGAAAAAACATTAGGTCTCTTGGGCATTGTGGAAAAATATGTCAGTATTTCTGTATAATTCTTTTAATTTCCTTAGTGTCAGAACTATACTTAAGGGTCAAGGATCTTGTAAAATCCTCTTTAGGTCCACTTGTGATTGTACCCCTGATATTTGGTGGCTGCAGGTCGTGTATGGTGGAGCTGTCTTGGCCCTCTGTGTTAGACCTATCAACTAAAGCCGAGGAACCAGGGAATGGGATGTATTGGTACCACAACCCCATTTCAATTTCTTCTCTTACATTATGAACCATTGGCTCTGGATAGCACCACTCAATGAACATCTGGGCCACAAAATGAAGTTCCTGTTCTAAGTCTTCTACATTAGATGTCATATGGGTAATATGAACCATTTTCCCTTTAATTATACTTCTCTTTGGATGGAAGGGATGGTTACTTGTATAGTGCAGATAGGAATTAGTAAAATTACTCTTCCTATAGGTCTTGGGTAATTGTAGTTAACCAAATATTTCATTAATTTCACATCCAAGAAGTTTATTTCCTCTGTCACAACATTGTAAGTAAATCTCAAAAATTCCATGGTCTGGTTTATGTACCTAATAAAATCATCCAGTTCATCCTTTGTACCACTCCGAAGAATAAAAATGTCATCCAAAAAGCATAAGTACACTAACATTTTAGAAGAATGTGTTGAACTGAACACATAATTCTGCAACCCAGTTCAGTAAAATCAAGTTTACGAATAAGGGAGAACATGCAGCCCCCATGACAAAGCCACTGATCTGTTTATAGTACTGCCTTCATAGAAAACAAAGTTATTGTCTAACACTAGTTAAAACATTTCCATAACTAGCTACAACTCTGTGTTACATAAATATTTGTTTCTAGTAATGACTTCAGACTCACATTCTAAACTATTTGAATAAGGGATCACTGAAAATAAATCTTGGATATAATTTGTAGCAAACAACACACCAGGGTCATAATGTTTGCCAGGTTTTTGCCAGAAAATACCATGAATCCACTAAAAGGTGATGATTTAAAAAGTGGAATAAATTTTAGTTTCCTATCTATATATATATCACTGTAGGACATGTTTTTAAGCCTGAAGCTGCTGTAATAGGTCTGAGGGGTGGATTGTTAAGATCTTTGTGGACCTTGGGTAGCCCGAAAATAGATGGTATAAAAGGCCTAGGGTTGCTTAAAAATTCATTAAGCTTCCTGTTGATAGTCTGCTGTAACAAGTTGCTATCCAAGATCAAATCAATGTTCCTACAGGCTACATTTATTTCATTACTGGATATCTGCATATACTTGGAGTTACTGTTAAGCAAATCCAACATTTTGCCTGAATACACCCAGGAATCCATTATGACCACCTTTTATCCCTGGCATGTTGTTTGCTACAACTGATATTCAGGATTTGTTTTCAAATTTGTGAGATGGTCTATAATACCCAAGTAAGGTATCGTGTCAAATGTCTTTGCCAGGTCAACGTATATAGTATGTACCATTTTGGCTCTAGTGACATTTCTGAAAAAATCCCCCAAGTTTAATAGGTATCACCTGCAACTGACGAAAGCAAACTGAGGTGGGTCCAATGTTTGAAGATTTCTTACATCTTTGTTTATCAGGTCTATGATAATTCTTTCCATGGCCCTGCATATTATACTAGTAAAAATTATGGGTCTGTAGCTACCTGGGTTTGTTGATGATCTGCCTTTGTGTAGAAGGATGACCATTGCAGTCCTCCATTCCCTAGGGAAGAAGCATGTCTGGATGGCGTTATGAAATAGAGATTCTAGTGTGCCTAACAGGACATGTTTCAAGCTATTTAAGAGGCACCTTGGGATATGTTGATCTAGAGAGTGCAGTGAGGACCTTTTCTTAAGTGATAGGTGATGGGGAAATATTAGAGGGTATTTCCTGGGGGAAATTGGGGATAATATGGGGAGTGAAATTGTACTTAATTTATTGGGCAGAAAATTTGCTATATCCCCAGGTTTGACATAGGAAGTTTCATTTACTATTTTCTCAACACAATGCCGGGTGTGCCCTTTACGGATATGTACATAACTGAAAACTGCTTCATACTTATCCTTACCCTTGGAGGCAAATTTTGCCTTGAAGCAGGCTTTGGTGGACTTGATTAGTTGCTTGTTGAGACAAATAGTGAGTTTTATGTCTTTTGGGGGTAGTCCTTCCTATTTTTGTGCATGATTTTCTTTCTTTTGTTCTACAACCTATTTATAATGGAAGTCAACCAAGAGGGCTTGTTTTTGAAGTTTATCCTAAGTCTATTTCAGTTTGGTACTGCTGTTTCTATGCAGTTATGTGTATGCTTGTACCGAGTTTCCATAAACACGTCCTCATAGGCCACCGTATTCTCTGGGTTTGGTGGACTTGGAATTTAGCTATGCCATCACTTAATAGGAGGTAGTTAGCTTTGCCAGCAAGGATATGTTATTGGACTTTACCTAAGGTTAGTTGGACATGGGGTAGCTCAAGCATGTCATATTGTTTGAACAATCTTGAGGTGTTATTATTATTTTATGTAGATTGATTTACCTCCACCTCTTGTCTCTTCTTGTGCAGTAGTTAAACTAAATGTGTGGAAGACAATACAGCCTTTTACTGCTATAATGCCTTCCATGGCTTTAAACCATGCCTCAGTACCTACACTAATGTCAAAACTCTCCAGGTTGAGGAGCACTTCTAGGGAGAGGACCTTCTTTTTGAGACTCCTAGCATTGAGCAGTAACTCCTATAGTATACTGTGTGTAGAATTTTCTATGTTGGAAAGTTTATCATATTGACATTGCCTAAAAACGCCAGTACAGGAGCGCAAATTTCCAAAAGCCTAGTGGGGACAGGTGCAGACATTCCTGCCAAAGCAGCATGGTCTGTCAATCATGCCCTCCCAAACTGTCAAATATTCAACCTCCTTAGAATGTCACCAGTACAAAAGCTATTTGTTAAAGTCAATCATCTTTTGTTTATATTGTGTTATCATCCTTGGAGAAGGTAGAATGCTACTCAGTGCTACTCTCATAGTTGCTTGGGACACACAATATGAAAGCTGTATCATAACCATCTACTTTTACTCCAGGAGGTAGGTCTTGGGTCATTAACACCCACATGAACTATGGCAGAGTCATAGTGGAAATTGTGGTTCAATGTCCTGAGAGCATATGTGATCTGGCAGATCTTTGCACCGATAGCCAACTGACCATGACTGCCTCCTTGCTCAACCTAATGAGTGTGACATCAGTGTGTCTCAAAATACAGTCTCTGATGACCAATATATTGGGTTGTGTCTCGGTTTGCCATAAGGGCCTAGAGGTTGAAACATTGTGAAGTGTGGTTCTATGTGTCCTGGAGAATGTTGTCTTTGTAGACTATTTGGGAGATTGCTAAGGGCAGCATATGGGAGGCCTTTGATGTTTGGATAGATTGCATTGAAAAGCCTCAGCATATGCAAGATTATATGCCTGATCCATTGTAGGTATAGTGTGTGTGCTACTGGTAAACTGTTTGGAGAAATCTACTTCTCCTCATCAAAAGTACACTTTATTGAATTCCACAAAGCCAACACCACTTTAGCAAACTTGCAGTTGAACAAAAACTCCCTATGGTGAACCACACTTTACTGAAAAGCTTTACTGAAAAACACTAACAAACATTGCAAACACATTTTTGCAGAAGGCCAAGTCCCCCTGTGTCCCACATGTGGGGGACTGTTACCCCCACACTCTCATTACTTATATATACTAACTCAAAGATTGCACTACAGTGGGGGAAAAGGGTATATTTCCATATATTCACTATACCGTGATCTATAACAACAAGTTCCATCTGCAGTATAGATTTCCCTCCTGTTACAAGGTTCGATAGCAATGAAAAGGCACTGCACCTGTTCTGCCAAAGGATCCCAGAACTGCTGACCATTGTTTTGTAAAGTGTGGTTTGCGATAGTGAGTTTTCATTGAACTGCACTTTCACTAAAGTGAAGTCAGCTTTATGGTGTTCAATGAAGTGCACTTTCGATGAGGAGAAGTAGACCCATTTGGAGATATCAGTGTCTGCATGCAAGAGCTTTGTTCACAAAGAGACAGTGTAATTTTGTCTCTCTCTCTCACACACACACACACACACACACACACACACACACACACACACACACACACACACACACACACACAACAACATTTTGAAACTCAGAGCTCTTGTGGCTGAAGAGGAATCTAGACAAATTCCTTAAGAAAAAATTTGTTTCTCAGCTCATCCCACTAATTAGCTAGGTGTAATTCCTATTTAATCAATGAATTCAAAATTCAAATGGAATGTTTCCAAACTGGCCATAAAGAACAACTGCTTTATCTTCAAGAAAAATACCTTTACAGTAAAACAAAATGCAAACTGTATTACAGTAACATCAAAATCAAAAAAAGTAATGGAAATATCCAAACCTTAATATAAAAAAAAAAAAAAAAAAAAGTATAGTCAAACAGCAGTGTTGAACTCAGAGCTCTTGATACTGAAGAGGAATCTAACTGAATACTCTAAATAAGAAAACAGTTTCTTATCTCTTCCCACTTATTAGCTCACTCTAATTCTGACTCAATCAATGAACATTAAAGGAATGTTTCCTAGCAGTTAATACCTATCAACTTGGCTATGTTTAAGAAAAAAAGACATTTACAGTAAAACAAAATTTAAAAGACAACAAACTTTAATATAAGAAGACCAAAACCAAAAGGTAATTGAAATATCCAAAGGTAAATGTATAAAATCCAAAATATCTTAATAAGAAAATTGTTTCTCAGTTGCTTCCACTAATTAACTAAGACTAATTCCAATTCAGTCATGAATTAGACACCAACTTTTAAGTCTTCAAGAAACACTTAACAGAAAAACAAAATTCAAAACACAACAAACTGCAACATAATAAAATCAAAATCAAAAAGTAATGGGAATATGTAAACCATCAATGTAGAAAACCCAAAAATCAATGCAGCCAAACAGCAGTTTTAAATTCAGAAGGCTTTTAGCCAAAAAGGGAATTTTGGTGAATAGCTTAAATAAGAAAACTCTTTCTCAGCTCCTTCAATAATTAGGGTGATCTAATTCCTATTCAATTAATGAATGTAAACAGAATGTTTCCTAACTGACCCTAGCCATCAACTTTTGTATCTTCAAGAAAAAAAAACATTTCCAGTAAAACAAAATGTAAATTGCAACGAACTATGATATAATAAGACCAAAATCAAAAAGTAATAGAAATATCCAAATCTTAAATGTAGAAACCCAAAAATCAATGCAGTCAAGCAGGTGTTTCCAACACACACCTATTGTAGCTAATAAGGAATGCAGGTGCGCACCTTAAATAAGAAAAGAGTTTCTTAGCTCCTCCAGTAATTAACTAGGTCTAATTCATTTTAAATCAATGAAAGTAAAATGAATGTTTCATAACTTACCCTAGCCAACAATGTTTAAGACACGAAGAACAAAAAAGCTACAGTAAAACAAAATTAAAAATACAAGCTACTGCAATATAAGAAAAAAATCAAGAAGTAAATGAAATAAATTAATGCAGTCTAAAAGCCGTTTGAAACTAGGAATCTAGACCATAGACAACAACTTTTAAGTCTTCAAGAAAAAAAAATGTTGCAGTAAAACAAAATTTAGATCCTGCTAATTAGTCGGCAGAGCTGAGATATCTTAAATAAGAAATTTGGTTCTTGGCTCCTCCCACTAATTAGCTGCATCAAATTCCAATTCAATCAATTAATTCCTAAGGAATGTTTCCTAACTGACCCTAGCCAACAACTTGGCCATGGTCTAGAAAAAAGGCCATTGCAGGAAAACAAATTTTAATATATAACAAACTATAATATAATAAGACCAAAACTAAAAGGCATATTTAAATGTAGAAAATCTAAAAATCAATGGAGTCAAATGGCAGTTTTAAACTCAGAGGTCTTGACGCTGAAGAGGAATTTAGTTGAATACCTTAATAAGAAAACTGGTTCTCACCTCCTCCTACACATTAGATATGTCTAATTCTTATTCAAACAATGAATGCAAATGATTTTTTTTTCTGAACTGACCCTTGTAAGCAACTTTTAAGACTTCAAGATAAAAATCTTTACAATGAATGCAAAAGGAATATTTCCTGACTGATCCTAGCCAAACACTTTTAAAACTTCATGAAAAAACATTTGTAGGAAAACAAATTTTAAAAATCCAAAGAACTACAATAGAAAAGACTAACATCAAAAAGTAATGGAACTATCCAAACCTTAAATATAGAAAATTGAATAATCAATACAGTGAAACAGCAGTTTAAAACTCAGAGGTCTTGTAACTGAAGAGGAATGTAGATGAATACCATAAACAAGAAAACTGTTTCTCAGCTGCTGCCACTAATTAGCTAAATCTATTTCCTATTGAATGAAAACAAAAGGAATATTTCATAACTTCCTCTACACAGCAATGTTTAAGTCTTTGAGAAAAAAAATGTTGCAGTAAAACAAAATTTAAACTACAACAAACTGTAATATAGTAAAACCAAAATCAAAAAGTAATGGAAATATTCAAACCTTAGATGCAGACAATTCACAAATTAATGCAGTCTAACAGAAGTTTCAAACTCTGAGCTCTTGTAGCTGAAGATGAATCTGCATGACTATCTTAAATAAGACACCCGGTTCTCAGTTCCTCTCAATTATTAGCTGAATCCAATTCCACTTCAATCAATGGATTCTAAATTAATGCTTCCTAGCTGCCTCTAGACAACAACTTGCCTATGGTCAAGAAGAAAAATAACTTTGCAGTAAAACAAATTTTAAAATACAGCAAACTGTAATATAATAAGACCAACACCAAAAGGTAATGGAAATACCCAAACCTTAACTGTATGAAATTGAAAAATCAATTTAGTAAAACAGCAGTTTTAAACTTGGAGTTCTTGAAGCTGAGGAAGAATCTAGCCAAATACATTAATAAAAAAATGTTTTCAGCACCTCCCACTAATTAGCTATGTATGATTCCTACTTAATCAACGAATACAAAAGGAATGCTTCCTAAGTGACCCTAGTTAAAAACTGTTAAGACTTCAAGAAAAAAGTTTGCAGTAAAATGAAATCAAAACACAAAAAACTTTATATAATATGATCAAAATCAAAAAGAAATGGACACATTCAAATATCAAATGTAAAAAATAATCCAAAAATCAGTGCAGTCAAAGAGCAATTTTAAACTCAGAGCTCTTTCAGCTGAAGAGGAATCTAGGTGAATACTATAAATTAGGAAACTGCATCTTAGCCTAGCGAGTGCACACTAATTAGATTGCTCTAATTCTTATTCAGTCAATGAAAGCAACATGAATGTTTTATAGCTGACCCAGGCAACAACTTTTAAGTCTTCAAGAAAAACAAACATTTGCAGTAAAACAAAATTTAAAATACAACAAACTGTCATATAATAAGACCAAAATCACAAAATAATGGAAATGTCCAAACTTTAGATGCAGAAAATCCAAAAATAAATGCAGCTTAGCTGTAGCTTGAAACTCACAGCTGTTGTGGCTGAAGAGGAATCTAGTTGAATACCTTAATAAGGAAACTGTTTCACAGGTCCACCCTCTAATTAGATATGTCTAATTCCTATTCAATAACTGAATGCAAAAGGAATGATGTCTAATTGACCCAAGCCAACAACTTGGTTATAGTCAAGAAAAAAATACCTTTGCATTCAAATACATTTTAAAATACAGGACACGTTAATATAGTAAGACCAAACTCAAAAGGTTATGAAAATATCTAAACCTTAAATGCATAAAATTAATGCAGTCAAACAGCAGTTTTAAACAAAGATCTATTCCAGCCAATAGGGAATCTAGTTGGATATCTTAGTAAGAAAACTGTTTCTCAGTTCCTGCCATTAATTAGCTAGGTCTAATTCAAATTCAATCAGTAAATGCAAAACATATGTTTACTAACTGTCTCTAGGCAACAACTTTTAAGACTTCAAGAAAACAAAAACTTTTCTAGTAAAACAAAATATAAATTACAACAGTAAGACCAAAATCAAAAGTAATGGAAATATCCAAACCTTAAATGTAGAAACCCAAAAATCACATACAATATATTGGTTTAGCGCTTTATATGTGTAACAGTTTATGAATTATTTATTACTGTATACAAAGGGTTGGGTATGATTTTATGTGTATTATTTTAATTTACTTTTTGTATTTGAATGAGGGTATGTTTTTGAATCTATGAACTCAGTGATTGGAGGATTTTATCTGTGATTGATTTGATGGGATATTTAAACTGCTGTTTTTCAAAATATGATGGTTCTGAATAAGTCCCATATTTGTAGGGATGAAAGTGCTAAACCACTATATTTTATGTAAATATTAAATTGTGTTTTATAGATTTTGGTCTCAGCTCGATTGTTCACAGAGCTTGAACAATGAGTTACTGCTGGGTGTGGTTGTTGATACTACAAGAGCCAGTTTTCATTTTTTTTTAAGTTTTACAGTACCTTATAAAAGAAAACTGTTTCTGAGGTCCTCCACTAATTATCTAAGCATAATTCCTAGTCATTCAATGGATGCAAAAGAAATATCTACTGACTGATCACAGTCAAAACTTTAAAAACGTCAATACAAAACACTTTGGATTAAAACAAAATTCCAACTACAACAAACTGTACTACAATAAGAAAAAAAAATCAGAAAGTAATAGAAATACCCAAACCTTAAATGAAGAAAATCCAAAACTGAATGCAATCAAACAGCAATTTCAAACTCAGTGATCGTATAGCTGAAAATGAATGTATGTAAATACCATAAATAAGAAAACTGTTTCTCACCTGCTCCCACTAATCAGTTAGACGTAATTCTGATTCAATCAATGAATGCAAAAAGAATGTTTCCTAACCGACCCTAGACAACCACTTTTAAGACTTTAAGAAAAAAAAACATTTGCAGTAAAATACAATTAAAAATGCAACAAACAGTAATATAAAAAAGACCAAAACCAAAATGTAATGGAAATATCTAAACATTAAATGAATGAAATACAAAAATGAATGTAGTCAAATAGTGGTTTTAAATTCAAAGCTCTTGTGGCTGAAGAGGAATCTAGTTGAATGCCTTAACTAAGAAATCTGGATCACTGCTCCTTCCAACTAATTAACTGGATCTAATTCCTATTCAAACAATGAATGCTAAACAAATATTTCATAATCGACCCTAGCCAACAACCTGGTTCTGGTCAAGAAAAAAATAAAACTTTGAAGTAAAATGAAATTTAAAATACTGCAAACTGTAATATAATATGATCAAAATACAAAATTAATGCAAGAATCCAAAACTTAAATGCATAAAATTGAAACATCAATGCAGTCAAGCAGCAGTTTTAAACTCAGAGCTCTTGTAGCTGAAAAGGAATTTAGGTGAATACCATAAATAAGAAAACTATGTCTCAGTTCCTCTCATTAATTATCTAGATCTAATTCCAATTCTGTCAATGAATGCAAAATGAATGTTTCTTAACTGACCCTGGCCAGTGAATTTTCAGACTTCAAGAAAGAAAAAAACAACTTTTCATTAAAACAAAATGTAAAACTGTAATTTAATAAGATCAAAACCAAAAAGTAATGGAAATATCCAAACCTTAAATGTATAAAATCCAAATTTCAAAGTAGTCAAACAGCAGTTAAAAACTCAGTGCTCTTGTCACAGAAGAGGAATGTAGTTAAGTACCATAGCTAAGAAATTAATTTCTAAGATCCTCTAGATAATTACCTAGAGCAAATTCCTATTCAATCAATGAATGTACAAGGAATGTTTCATAACTGACCCTGATCAAAAATATTTTGGACTTCAAGAAAGAAAAATTGCAGTAAAAGAAAGTATGGAATTTCAGTAAAAGAAAATTTGATTTTCAACAAACTGAAATATAATAAGACCAAAATCAAAAACTATAAGAAGTATCCAAACCTTAAATGTATAAAATCCAAAAAGAATTGCAGTCAAACAGTAGTTTTAAATTTAGAGCTGTTAAAGCTGAAGAGGAATCTAATTGAATTTGTTAAATAAGAAAACTGTTTCTCGTTTCCTACCACTAATTAGCTAGTTCTAATTCCTATTCAATGAATGTAAAATGCATGTTTCTAAACTTGACATTTCTCAACAACTTTTAAGACTTCAATAAAAAAACCTTTGCAGTAAAACAAAATTCAAAATACAACAAACTGTAATATGACTGAACCAAAATCAAAAAGTAATAGAAATTGCCAAACTTTAAATGTAGAAAATGTTAAAAATCAATGCAGTCAAGCAACAGTTTTAACCTCATAACTCTAGTAGCTGAAGAGGAATTTAGGTGAGTACCATAATCACTAAAACTGCTTCTCAGCTCCTCCCACCAGTAAAAATTAGACCTAATTCCTATTCAATGAATGCAAAGGGAATGGTTCTTAAATGACCTCAGACAGTGGCATTTCATAGATCAACAATGAAAAAAATTTCAGTAAAACAAAGTTTAACATACAGGAAATTGTAATGTAATAATACCAAAACCAAAAAGTAATAGAAATATCCAAACTTAAATGTGTACAATCCAACAATTGTTGTCGTCAAACAGCAGTTTAAAACTCAGAGATCTTGTCACTGAATAGGAATGTAGTTGAGTACCATAAATAAGAAAACTAATACTCAGCACCTCCTAGTAATTAGCAATGATTAATTCCTATTCAATCAATGAATGCAAAAGGAATGCACCTTGACTGACCTTGGCAAAAACTTTTAAGACATCAATAAAAATGTTTCAGTTAAACAAAATTCAAAATACAGTAAATTGTAATACAATAAGATGAAAAATGGAATTATGCAAACATTAAATTTTGAAAATTGAAACATCAATGCAGTCAAGTAACAGTTTTTTTTATTTCAGAGTTCTGGTAGCTGTAGAGGAATTTAGGTGAATACCATAAATAAGAAAACTGTTTCTTAGCTCCTCCCACTAGTTAAAGAAACCCACTTCCTATTCAATCAATGAATATTAAAGGAATGTTGCCTAAATGACTATAGCCAGCAACTTGGCTATGGTCAAGAAAAAAAATAAACATTTGCAGCTAAACAAAATTTAAAATACAAACTTAAATCAAAATGTAATGGAAATACCCATACCATAAATGTAGAAAATCCATAAATAAACACAGCCAAACAGCAGTTTTAAACTCAAAGCTCTTATAGATATTGAGAAAGTCAGTTGAATACCTTACATAAGAAATATGATTCTGAGATCCTCCCACTAACTAGCTAGATCTAATTCTGATTCAATCAATGAATGTTTAAGGAATGTTACCTAATTGACTCTAGACAACAACTTGACTATGGTCAAGAAAAAAATTGCAGTAAAACAAAATTTAAAATATAAGCAACAGTAATATAATAAGACACAAACTAAAATGTAGTGGAAATATCCAAACCGTAAATGTAAAAAAATAAAAATAAAAATCAATGCAGTCAAACAGTAGTTTTAAACTCAGAGTTCTTATAGCTGAAGGGGAATGCAGTTGAGTACCTTAAATAAAAAAACTATTTCTCAGCTCCACCCAGTAATTAGCAAGGTCTAATTCATATCCAATTAATAAATAAAAAAGGACTGTTTTATGTTTGGTCATTGACAGGAACCTTTAAAGATATCAAGAACAAAAACTTTGCAGTAAAACAAAATAAAAAATACAACTAGCTGTCTTATCATAAGTCATAAATAAAACAGCAATGGAATATGCAAACCTTAACTGTCAAAAATCCAAAAAACAATGCAATCAAACAGCAGCTCTAAACTTAGAGCTGCAGTAGCTAAACAGGAATATAGGTGAGTACAATAACTAGAAAAAATATCTCTAAGCTCCTCCCACTAATTAGCTAGGTCTAAATCCTATCAAATCAATGAATGTAAAAGTAATGTTTCTAAATGACCCTAGCCAACACCTTTGAGACTTCAAGAAAAAATACCCTTGTAGTAAAAAATTGAAATACAGCAAACTATAATATAAAAGGCTAAACATTAAAAAGTAATGGAAATAACTAAATCTTAAATGTGGACAGTCCAAAAATCAATGCAGTGAAATAATATTTTTAAACTCAGGGCTCTTGTATCTGAAGTAGAATATAGGTAAGTACCATATCTATGAAAACTGTTTCTCAGCAACTCTAATTAGATAAATCTAACTCCTATGCAGTCAATGAATGGACAATGAATGTTTTATAACTGACCCCATCCAAAAACTTCTAAAACTTCATGAAAAAAACTTTGTAGTAAAATTAAAATTAAACAAAATAAAATATATTAAGACCAAAAATAAAAAAAAAACTATAGAAGTATCCAAACCTTAAATGTATAAAATCCAAAAATCAATACAGTCAAACAGTAGTTTTAAACTCAGAGACTTTAAAGCTGAAGAGGAATCTAGTTGAATGCCTTAAATAAGAAAACTGTTTCTCGGTTCCTACCACTAATTAGCTAGTTCTAATTCCTACTCAATAAAGATCAAATGAATTTTTCTAAACTGACACTTCCTAACAATCTTTAAGACTTCAATAAAAAAACTTTCCAGTAAAACAAACTTCAAAATACAACAAACTATAATATGATTGAATCAAAATAAAATGCAATAGAAATTGCCAAACCTTAAATGTAGAAAATTTTAAAAATCAATTCAGTCAAGCAATAGTTTTAAACTCAGAACACTTGTAGCTGAAGAAGAATGTAGCTGAACGTCGTAAATAAGAAAGTTGTTTCTCAGCTCCTAGCACTAATAAGCTAGATCTAATTCCAATTCATTCAATGAATGCAAAAGGAATGTTTCTTAAATGACCCAAGACAGTAATGTTTCAAACAACAAGAAAGAAAAAAAGTTGCTGTAAAGAAAAATTTGAAAATTTAGGAAACTGTAATGCAATAAGACAACAAATCAAAATATAACAAAAATATCCAAATCATAAATGTATAAAGTCCAAAAATCAATGCAATCAAACAGCAGTTTAAAACTCACAGATCTTTTCACCAAAGAAGAATGTAATTGAGCACCACAAATATAACAGTTTTCTCAGCCAATCCCAGTAATTAGCTAGGAATAATGTCTATTCAATCAGAGTTTGCAAAAGGAATGTTTCCTAGTTGATCTTTGACAAAAAACTTTAAAATTTTCAAGGAAAAAAATGCACTAAAGTAAAACCCAAAATATAAGATACTATAATGTAATAAGACCAAAATCAAAAAGTAATGGAAATATCCAAACCTCAAATGTATAAGATCCCAAAATTAATGAAGTTGAACAACAATTTAAAACTCAGAGCTGTTGTTTCTGAATAGGAATGTAGCTGAGTACCATAACTAAGAAATCTAATTCTCAGCTTCTCCCAGTAATTAGGTATGTCTAATTCTTATTCAAGTAATGAATGCAAATGAATGTTTACTGACTGATCCTTTTCAAAAACTTTCAAGACTTCAAGGAAAAAAACTTTGCAGTAAAAGAAAATTCAAACTACAAGAAACTGTATAAAAAAGGAATGGAAATATCCAAACCTTACATTGTAAATATCAAAACATAAATGCAGTCAAGCAGCAGTTTTTAAACTCAGAGCTCTTGTAGCTGAAGATTAATTTAGATTAATGCCATAAATGAGAAAACTGTTTCTGAGCTACTTCCACTAATTAGCTAGATATAATTCAATCAATGAAAGCACAAAGAATATGTACTAACTGATCCTAGCCAGTAACTTTTCAGACTTCAGGAAAGAAAGAAAAACAATTGCATAAAACAACATTTAAAATATGGGAAACTGTAATGCAATGACAGCAAAACCAAAAAGTAATGGCAATATAAAAACCTTAAATGTATAAGACCCAAAAATCAAAGCAGTCAAACAGCAATTTAAAACTGAGGGCTTATGTCACTGAAGAGGAATGTAGTTGAATACCACAAAAAAAAACAGTTTCTCAGCTCCTATAACTAATTAGCTAGTTCTAATCCTATTCAGTCAATGAATGCACAAGTATTTTTTCAAACCTGTTCCTGGCCAAAAATATTTAAAACTTAAAAAAATTGCAATAAAATAAAATTTTAAATGCAACAAACTGAAATATAATAGTACCAAAATCAAAAACTATAAGAAGAATCCAAACTTTAAATGCATAAAATCTAAACTCAATGCAGTCAAACAGTAGTTTTAAACTCAGGGCTCATGAAGCTGAAGAAGAATCTAGCTGAATGACTTAAACAAGAAATCTGTCTCTCAGCTCCTCCCACTAATTAGCTAGTTCTAATTCCTAGTCAATGAATGCATGTATGTTTCCAAACTAATATCAGCCAACAACTTTTAAGCCTTCAAGAAAAAAAAATTTGCAGCAAAAAAAAAAATTCAAAATGCAACAAGCAGTAATAGGTATAAATCAAACTAAAAAAGTAATTGAAATATCCAAACCTTAAATGTAGAAAAATTTAAAAATCAATGCAGTCGAAAACAGTTTTAAACTTAGAGCTCTTGTAGCTAAAGAGGAATTTAGGTGACACCATTAATAAGAAAACTGTTTCCCAAATCTCCTCATTAATAAGCTAGATCTAATTCCTACTCAGTCAAGGAATGCAAACAGATTGTTTCCTAACTGATCCCAGAAAGTGAGTTTTAGACATCAAGAAAGAAAAAAAATGCAGTAAAACAATGAAAATACAGGCAATTGTAATATAATAACACCAGAAACAAAAGAAGTAATGGAAATATCCAAACCTTAAATGTAAAAAAATCAAAAAAATCAATGCAGTGAACAGCAGATTAAAATTTAGAGCTCTTGTCACTGAAGAGAAATGTAATCAAGTACCACAAATAAGAAAAGAGTTTATCAGTTACTCCCAGTAATTAGGTACATCTAATTCCTATTCAATCAATGACTGCAAAAAGAATGTTTCCTGACTGAACCTTGTGCGAAAATGTTTAAGTCTTCAAGAAAAAAATCTTTGCAGTAAAACAAAATTAAAAATAAAATAAACTATAATATCATATGATAAAAATCAAAAAGTAATGGAAGTATCAAACCTTAAATTTTGAAAATCGAAACATCGATGTAGCTGAAGATGAATTTAGGTGAATATCCTAAATAAGAAAACTGTTTCTCAGCTCTTCCCACTAATTAACTACATCTAATTCCTACTGAATCTATGAATGTTAAAGGCATGTTTCCTAAATGACTAAAGCCAACAATTTGGCTATGGTTAAGAAAAAAAAGAAAGCCTTTGCAGTAAAACAACATTTAAAACAGCAAACTGTAACATAAGACCCAAACTAAAATGTAATGGAAATACTCAAATGTTAAATGTAAAAAATCCAAAAATCAATGTAATCAAACAGCAGTTTTAAAGTCAAACTCTTGTTGACGTTGAAAAATCCAGCTGAATACTATAAAAAAGAAATAGGTTTCTGAGCTCTTCCCACTAATTAGCTAGATCTAATTGTAATTCAATCAATGAATTTTTAAGCAGTGTTTCCTTACTGACTCTAGACAACAACATGGCTATGGTCAAGGGAAAAAATGTCACAGTAAAACAAACTTCAAAGCAGAGCCAACTGTTATATAATAAGAACCAAACCAAAAAATCAGTGAAATATCCAAACCTTAAGTATATAAAATCTAAAAATCAATCCAGTCAAACAGTAGTTTTAAACAAAAAAGACATGATAACATCAAACCTTAAATGAATAAAATCAAATAATTAATGCAGTCAGACAATATTTTAAAATTCATACCTTTTGTCCCTGAATAGGAATGTAGTTGAGTACCATAAATAAAAACAACTAATTCTCAGCTACCCCAGTAATTAGCAACATCTAATTCCTACTCATTCCATTAATGCAAAAGGAATGTTTCCCGACTGATCTTTGGAAAAAAACTTTTAAGACTACAAGAAAAAAAAAATTTGCAGGAAAGTAAAATTCAAAATCCAACAAACTGTAAAGCAATGCAGTCAAACAGCAGTTTGAAACTCAGAGTTCTTGTAGCAGTTGACGAGTCCAGTCGAATAATATAAATAAGAAATATGTTTCTGAACTCCTCTCATTAATTAGCTAGATCTAATGCAGATTCAATCAATGAATGTTTAAGGATTGTTTCCCAAATTAATCTAGATAACAACAAATTGGGTATTGTCAAAAACAAAACATTTTGCAGTAAAACAAAATCCGAAATAGAACAAACTGTAATATAAGAAGGAAACGATGAGTGCACCATGCGCTGTAGAGTAAATTCCAGTAAGGCTTCAAAAAAGGCTCCGAGTTAAACCAAAGTTCGCATTTATTGTTCAAAACAAACAAACATACAAACTGCAGTGTAGTGAGTGCTTTCGCGTTGTTCATCAATGCTTCATCAGACATAAATGCAGTAAAAAAGCACTCCACCTTAAATACTGATAACATGATGACATCA
This sequence comes from Protopterus annectens, assembly GCF_019279795.1. Classification (NCBI taxonomy): domain Eukaryota; kingdom Metazoa; phylum Chordata; order Ceratodontiformes; family Protopteridae; genus Protopterus; species Protopterus annectens. The sequence goes on along the minus strand of NC_056735.1, from coordinate 1,681,169,145 downwards.
CAGTATTCATAAAAACATTTGACCAAACGACAAGGGGCATTTAAAAACATGAAATAAAATTAGTGTTTGAGAGGTCTGGATGTTAAAAAAGGCTTGATGGAAAACCTGTCATTAAGCCCAAACCTATGGGCTTGTAACTTCATTATCCATTTACCCTCCCTCTCCTCAGTTCTATTTTTAAAATTACCTAACCTACTGTTCTTGGTAACTAACTCCAGAACTTGAAATTTGAAGCTATGTGTACTGCCTAGTTCCACTATATGTTTCGCCAGGGCATTCATAGTGTTGCCTTTCGCAATGGCATAAATATGCTCTCTGATACGCTCTCGTAGCGACCTGGTCGTCATACCCACATAGAATATCTGGCATAATTGACATTCAGCTACATATACTAAATTAACAGATTTACAATTGGCATAATGTTTGAATAAGTATATCTTCTTGGTGACCGGATGTATGAAGCTATCAGAGTTAGAAATATATCTACACTGATTGCAAGTATGACAGGCAAATGTGCCTGTCTTATGGGTCATTTGTGCATTTGAACAGGTTTTATCATAACAGAGTAACCTGTTGAGTGAGAGCATATTCCTATAGGCCACTCTAGGTCTCTCATCGACCAAAGATCTAATCTTATCATCGATCATTAGAAGGCCCCAGTGTTTGTTGAGGACGTCCAAGATATAATTGTTCCTATTGGTATAGGGGATGACAATCCTGTTGACCTTGTCCATGTTTCTGATCTTGGGTAGGTGTGGATGACCATCTAGTCTATTGATCAAAGGAGCTCCCTTGTCAGACCTACAACAGTCACCCTTAGAAATAGCATCAAGTACATGGTTCTTCCCATAACCCCTAGATATGAAATTCCTAGCTAAGCTCTCCTTGTGTTTGTTATAAGCTATTGATTGTGATGTTAATTTCGAAACCCTGATGGTTTGATTAGTAATGATGTTCCTGTGTACATGCTTAGGATGCATGCTTTCACGGTGTAATAAATTATTTCTCCAACAAGTTTTCCTAAAGAGTTCAGTATCAAAACCGTGAGAACCCTTAATAACTTTAACATCAAGGAAATCAATGGTATCTACGGAATATGAACATTCAAAGATAAGGAAATCAGTGGTGGCATTCAAGTATGTTACAAAGGCCAAAAGCTGTTCAACTGTTCCTCTCCACAAAAGAAACACATCATCCACAAATCTGTTGTAAAATTTTAGATGGTCAATATATTCAGAATCATCGTTCAAAACAAATAAACTCTCCCAATGTGCCAACACCATTTTGGCATAAGCGTTGGCACATGGGGTTCCCATTGCTACCCCTTTGGTTTGCAAAAAATATTTATCTTGGTAGCAAAGGACATTATTGTCAAGAACAATCTCTAAAAGTGACATACATCTATGAATCATGTGACTTGTTAGCTTATTATTTACCAAAATGGCTCTAACAAATTCCATACCCATTTCGTTGGGAATCGACGTGAAAAGAGATTTCACATCTAAAGTGACAAGTAGGTCATCCCTACTAAAAGATGGTGAATGGCTGAATATGGCCAAGTTATCAAGAAAATTGGAAGTGTCTCTTAAGACATGTCGTACTTCAGCAAGAACAGGTTTAAGTACTTTGTCAAGATAAATAGATAAGGGTTCGGTTAACCAACCACGACTAGATACAATGGGTTGCATGGGTGGATCCAGTGTATCTTTGTGGATTTTGGGTAAGCCCCTGAAGGAAGGAATCAGGGGATTGTCAATCAAAAAGTAGGTATATAAATCCCTATCAATGATGTCTGTCAACATTAAATCATATAGGCTGGCATGTACGCCTTTGATCAAATCATTGAGACTATAATTGGGTATTGGTAAATATGTCTCATTATCAGAAAGCATACTCTCCATCTTGTTGGAATAATGGAGGCTATCCATGACGACAACTGCGCCGCCTTTGTCTGCTTGTCTGATAACGATGGCATTGTTGTTTCTTAAATTATCAAGGGCTTTTTTCTCATTCATTGTTAAATTGAAAAAATGAGGTTTAACATTTCTGTTATTGTACAATTCAAATAAATCCTTTTCAACTGCCTGTTCAAAAGCATCTAAAAGAGGGTGCTGCTGGGGTACATATAAAGATTCTTAAAGAGTGTAAAATCTTTGTTGGTAAGTCCCTCATCATGCCCATAAAGCATTTTTAAGGCTAAATTTCTAGTAAAAAGTTTGACATCAACAATGATGTCAGTAATGTCATTGCAACTCGAAGGTATGAAACCCAATCCTTTGTTGAGAACAGACATCTCATATGCATTTAATGTATAGCTGGATATATTAACAACCAAACTATCAGTTGTATCATGATCATTATGGTTGCAAAAATCAATTAAGTCTTTGGTCTCGATACCTTTCTGGTGGACATTGAATTGTCTTCCACACTCTTCCTCTTGGTCGCTCTGCCCTGCGGTGACCAAGTTCTTTTCTCGAATGGTCTGTAAGGCAGGGGAAAAGAAGGCGAGCCATCCCCTAAACCAAACAACTCATCCTCGGCCTGGATTACAAATGGATCTATGGGAAGCTGTTTCCTTCGTATGTCATGACTTTTTTATTTCATGTTTTTAAATGCCCCTTGTCGTTTGGTCAAATGTTTTTATGAATACTGTGATGTCATCATGTTATCAGTATTTAAGGTGGAGTGCTTTTTTACTGCATTTATGTCTGATGAAGCGTTGATGAACAACGCGAAAGCGCTCACTACACTGCAGTTTGTATGTTTGTTTGTTTTGAACAATAAATGCGAACTTTGGTTTAACTCGGAGCCTTTTTTGAAGCCTTACTGGAATTTACTCTACAGCGCATGGTGCACTCATCGTTTTCTTTCTAGATTATTGGACATTTGATGAGAGTGCTTTACCTGGTGGTGTTGGTTCTTTTGGTTGTAATATAAGAAGACCAAACTAAAAAATTAATGGAAATATCCAAATCTTAAATGTGGAAAATCAAAAAATCTATGCAGTCAAACAGCAGTTTTAAACTTAAAGTTCTTGTGGCTTATGCAGAATCAAGTTGAATACCTTTAATAAAAAAACTGTTTCTCAGCTCCTCTCATTAATTAGCTAGATCTAATTCCAATTCATTAAATGAATATTAAAGGAATGTTTTTGAACTGACCCTAGCCAAGTTTTAAGATATGATAAAAAAATGTTGCAGTCAGGCAAAAGTAAAATACAACAAACTGTAATATTAGTCAAAAATCAAAAAGGAAATGGAAATGGTCAAGGTTAAATGTAGAAAATCCGAAATCTAACGCAGTCAAACAACAGTTTTAAACTCAGACCTTTTATAGATGGATAGGAATGTAGGTGGATACCTTAAATAAGAAAAACTTTTCTTAGCTCCAACTACTAGTTAGCTTGGTCTAATTTGTATTTAGTCAATAACTGCAAAAAGAATGTTTCATAACTGACCCTAACCAAAAAAAATTTAGACTTCAAAAATACAAACCTTTCCAGTAAAACAAAATTTTAAATACAGCAAACTGTAATACAATAAGACCAAAATCAAAAATTAATGAAAATATACACACCTTAAATACTGAAAATTCAAAATATCTCTGCAGTCAAACAACAGTTTTAGACTCAGAGCTTTTGTAGCTCAGAAAACAATTTCTTGCTGTCATGTGAAAGCTTATGTCTGGCTAACCAAAGTGTTCTAACAATAGAAGTTCATTGGTTCATAAGTGTATATTAGGCTAACAGCCACTAGCACCATTATAAGTCTAGGCATGCAACCCAAATGTGATCCACAAATTTGATTTATAAAGGGGATTACTGACTGACTGCCTCCATCCATTAGAGCCATAGGTGCCAGAACAGGAGTGAATTTCTGATTATCCATCAGTTGGTCCAAGTTGCATTTAAATAGGGATAGGGAGGAACTTTGCTTCACAGGAATGGGGAGCCTGTTCCAGAGAATGGGAATTCACTGGGAAACATATCTGTATTTCCAACATGTCCTATTTATGTTGCAAGCAAAATTTAGGTCTTTTAATCTAGTAGTTCTGATACTGTTTGTTTTGCAGATGATGGTTAATCAAAACAGGGTCCAGGGATGCATGCTATGCCATGGAAATGTTACCTCTCAGAAGTCTGTATGATACTGAGTAAAGAGACAGGGCTTTAAGGTGATTAGGGTAGGTTATTGTGTTTACTCCTTGCATTATTTTTGTAAGGAACCTCTGTGGACATTCCAGTTGCTGCATGTGCCTAATCAGGCACATACTGAAGGGGGCATTATACTCTATGATGAGTCTGTTGAGGGCAGAGTACTGTGGACCTAGATGCCATGACCTTGCCTATAAGTTGACTAACATAGGAGGATTTTCTTACTAGCTGGTACACATATTGGTCAAAGGTTAGGTTACTATCTACATGAGCCCCCAGATACCTGTCTAATGAACTAACTTTCAGGGGTGTTTTGTTGATGATGTACTTACCCAGGGTGGCAGACTTTCCAAAAGGTATTATACTGCATTTCTTGGCACTACATTTTAAGCCATGGCTTTGGCACCAAGCATTTGTTTGAGTCAGACCTTCCTGAAGGGTGTCCTCATCTTTGGGTGGGATTCAATGACTGCACCCAAGTTGCAATCATCTGCAAACTTGGCTAGCCAGAGACCTTTGACATTGGCTTTGACATCCAAGAAGTAGATGCCAAAGTAAAGTGGGCCTAGCATAAAGCTCTTGGGGACTCCACTGTGACCTGCTTCTTGGTGGAGGTGGCCTCACAAATTCTATCCTCCTGGGTCCTATCAGTGAACCAGATAGTCTGCCAGCATGTTATAAAGGGGGTTGTATTTAGTTCCATGAGGTTTTTACAAGACTTGAGTGGAGTATGATATCAAATGCTTTAGCCAGATCTAGGTAGGCAGTATGCAGCATTTTCCCCTTATCCATTGTCTTAGTGACATTTACAAGAAGTCCACCAGATTCAGAAAATATGACCTTCCTTTCACAAAACCACACTCTGTAGTATCCAGTGTATGGAGGTTTCCCATGTCCTTTGTGATAATTTCTATGATAATATTTTCCATGACTTTGCAAATAAGACCAGTCAGACTAATGAGTCTGCAGTTTCCAGCATTTGTTGAAGGTCCTCACTTATGGGGGGGGGTGACCATCACTGTCCGCCATGTACATGGCACAAAGCCTGTTTTAAGATTACAGTTAAATAATGACTCCAGGGATCCTGATATGTCATATTTTAGACTGTTCAGGAGGTATCCTGGGATGTTACTGGGGGCCCATTGAGAACATGTTCTTTGCTTTTGTAAGTGCAGCCAGTACATGCTCCTTAGATACAGCTGAAGGGGTTATGTTTGAGGGCATTTCTGGGGGAATAGGTGAGGGTGAGAGGAGGTAAATCTGGAACTGAATTTGTCTGCTATGAGGTTCACTATATCACCAGGTTCAGTAAATGTTGCACCATTAACCAACAGCTCACCACACTGCTGTGCGTTGCCCTTGATATTTCCAACACAGCTGTAGAACGGTCTTATAGGTTCATAGGTGTTTACTAGGCTAATGACCACAAGGGCCTTTTTAAGCCTAATCATGCATCCCAAATCTCTGACAAATTCTGGTACTCTTGATAAGTGTAAACAGTGACTTGGAGGAGAAACATTTACAAGCAGAGTCCTGAGAGGTGAACCATTTACATGTGACCTATGTCCTTTAGAGACATAGGTGCCAAACCAGGGATGAATTTCCTGTTCGCTATCCAGTTGTCCAAGTTACACTTGAATTGGATTAGGGAGTAATTCTGCTTCACATGGATGGGGACCCTGTTCCAGAGAATGGGTAGTTTCTGGGATACATACCTGTCTCTCCAGCATGTCCTATTTATATCACAGGCAAGATTTAAGTCTTTAGAATGGATAATTCTAGTGCTGTTTGTTTTACAGATATGGAGGAGGTCCATCAGAGTACAGTCTGATAATGCCTTGTATGCCATGCATAGATCTCCCCTCAATAACCTGTAGGAGACAGAATACAGGGATAGGGCCTTGATGCAGTTGGCAAAGGATATGTTACTTATGCCCTGTATTCTTTTAGTGAGGAGCCCCTGTGGACATTCCAGTTGTTGGGTATGCCTAGTTAAGTACATACCAAAAGAGGCATTATACTCATTGATAGGTCTAATGAATGCCAAATACAGTGGAACAATGATTTCCTTGGACTTAGATGTCATACCATTGTTTATAAGTTGCACAGTGTAGAGTGAGTTCCTCATTACACATGATGGTCAAAGGCTAGATTACTGTCTATGTGTGTCCACAAGTCCCTAACTGCTGGGTCAACTCTTAGGGGTGTGTTGTCAATAGGATAGTCACCAGATGTGGATGACTTCCCTAAGAATACTGTTATGCATTTCTTGGCATTTAGTTTTAGTCCATGGCTCTGACACCAGTTGATTGTCTGTGTCAGTCCATCCAGAAGAACATTTATGTCAGGGGGTGATTTTGACTCAGCCAGAGGCTGTTGACATTGGTCTTGACTTCAAAGAAGTAAATGCCAAAAAGGAGTGGTCCCAGGACTGATCCCTGAGGGACTCTGCTTGTGACTGGCCTCTTTGTAGAGGTGGACTCCCCAATTCTAACTTCCTGAGTCCTGTCTGTGAGCCAGCTGGCTATTCACTGGTTGACATAAAGGTTTGTACCTAAATTCTTAAGTCTGTCAACAATGCCGAATGGGGTATTGCATCAAATGCCTTGGCCAGGTCAAGGTACATAGAGTAAACAGTTTTGCCCTCAACCATTGCTTTGGTGACCTGCTCAAAGAAGTCCACCAGGTAGAGTAGGCATGACTTGCTCTTGATGAAACTAAACTGGGTTGGGTCCATTGTCTGGGAGTTTCCTATGACATTATTGATCATTTCCATGAAAACTCTTCCCATGGCTTTACATATGACACTAGTGAGACTTATGTGTTTGCAGTTTCCAGGGTCTGTAGGTGGCACACCTTTGTGCAGAGGGATGACTGCTGCTGTTTGGAGGCTTCAGTTAGATAGCAATTCCAGAGGGTCTGATATATCATGTTTCATGCTATTTAGAAGGTATCCTGGAATATTGTCTGTACCCATTGATGCAGTGTTCTTGGCATTAGACTGAGCATTAAGGACCTGTTCCCTAGTGATAGCAGGAAGAGTTATATTTGATGGTATTTTCTGAGGGAAGGTTGAGGGGAAGAGAGGATTAAAGGTGGAGCTGAATTTGTTTGCCAGTAGGTTTGCTATATCTTCTGGCTCAGTATTTGTGGTTCTATTTACAATGAGCTCTGCATACAATTGTGTATTGCCTTTGAGGTTGCGAACATAGCTAAAGAATGCAGTGTGGTTGTCCTTCGCCTGGAAGGACAAATTTACCTCATATTTTGCTTTGGTAGACTCTATTTGTCCTCTGATTTATTTGTTTAGTTTGATTTTTTATCCTGCTGGGTGCTGCACCTCCTAATTTTTGCCATGGTTTTCTTCCTTCTGTTATAAAGCCTATTGACATTGTGATTTCATCAGGGTGGCTTGTTTTTTAAGTTAGTTTTATAGTTCTTCCTGCTGAGTACAGCTGCCTTTATGCAGCTATGAACATGCCTGTATAGGGTTTATGTGAACAGTTATGCATAGGCAGCAGTTTTCTCAGGGGGTAAAAGGGCTTTGAAATGTTGCCAGGTTATCACTTAATAGTAGGAAGGTAGTCTTAGAGTAGTTCCTGAATATTCCAGGATTAGCTGGGTTCCAGGTTTTATTTTTACTTCAAAGGAGACCATTTTGTGGTCTGACCTTACCAAAGAAGACATTACACTAGGGGGATGTGCAGCACTCTCCCATACTAGCGAAGATCCTATCCAGTATGGTTGAACCCCTGATTGGTGTATTGATAATCTGGTCCAGGGAATTTGTGTTTACGTAATCCAGAAATCTCTCTGCCTGTACATTTGGTGCAGTATGTGATTCCCAGTTAATAATGGGATAATTAAAGACACCCATGAATTTGGTATTGGGTTGGATGGTGAGTGTCTCCAATAAGCTTATATACATATTATGTGTTTCCTGGGTCATAGAGGGGCACCTATAGCTTGCAAGGAAGTGGTATTAGATTTTGCCTATAGTGATTTGAATGTGGAGAGGCTCAAGTACATTGTCCTGTTTGACTAGCATTGAGGTATATTTATTTTTGATGTAAATTGAGACACCTCTACCTTTAGTCACTGTCTGTGTACTAGCTGGTTTAAATGTATGGAAAGCATTATAACCTTGCACTGTTGATGCACTCTCAGTGGCTTCAAACCATGTCTCAGTGACAACACAGATGTTAGCATTCTGTAGGGTGAAGAGGGTTTCTAGAGTATGGAGTTTTTTGTTTAGAATCCTAGCATTGAGCAGTAACACCTTCAGATTTTCTTGGTTTTGATTTGCTATGTCAGAAGTGCTTTCAGTTTGGCATTGCCTAAAAAAGGCACAATGGGGGAGGACAATGTTTAAGCTAATATTCAAAAACCTAGAGGGGAAAGGTGCAGACCATCCCTGGCAAAGCAGTGTGGTCTGTTGACCATCTCCTTCCATATGACAAATATTGCACCCCACTTAGATTGACAACAGAAACTAAGCCAATTATAAAAGTCAGTCATCTTTTGTTTGTATTGTGGCATCATCCTTGGAAAAGGTAAAATGCTTCTCAATGCTAGGATCATACCAGCATGGGACACATAGTCTGAGTTTAAAGTCTAAAGAGGTATTTCTGAGGTCATTTACACCACATGGACTATGACTGAGTCATACTGGTACTTGTGATCCAATTACCTGAGTGTGTGTGTAGTGTGGTGAATCCTGGCTTCTGATAAGCAATTGACCTTGACTTTCTCCTTAATCAGCCTGGTGATAGGGACATCTATGTGTCTTACAATGGAGTCTCCAATGACCAGAATGTTAGATTGTGTGGTGGCTTGCCTTATGGACTTAAAAGTAGAGGCTTCATGAGAGGTGGCTGCATGTGTTGATGTGGGTATTGTTTTGGAAGGGTGTGTTTGGGGCTGCTGATGGTATTTGTTATGTGTCCTTCATTTAGGAGGTCTTTCAAGTTTAGGAAGGTAACATTTAACTGACTCAGCATATGTGGGTCTGTGTGTCTGCTTTGAATTGTGTGTGATGAGTGCAATGTGTGTACTACTGAAAATCTTAATGGCATTAGGAGTGCTTTTATGTGAGAGCTTTGCCTCCAGTGATATTGTGTAAATACATCTCTCACACTGAATATCAGTTTTGTTTAAGAATTAACTGATCGTCAGTAAATTTCTACATTGCCTCAGGATGCCCATATCCACCAAGCTGGTAATGGAAATAGTGGGAAAGTTGATATCCATTTCAACAGACCATGGTTATCTTTCATCTGGAAGGCTATTTTAACCTCAAAGTTTGCTTTAATTGACTTAATTAGACCTCTATTCATTGCCTATTTAGCTTAATGAGTGAGTTTTTATTCTTCCTGATTTTTGCCATATTTTTTTCCTTTTGTTGTATATCCTGGTTAAATTTGAATGCCATCAGGGCAGTTTGTTTCTTGTGCTAGTCTTGGGCTTACTTCTGATAAGTACAACAGCCTCTATGCAGCCATTGACATGGTTGTACCAAGTTTCTGAGAGCAATTCATCATAGGCTTCTGTATTTTTGGGGTTTGGAAGGCCACTGAATTTTGAGAAACCATCACTTAATAAAAGGTAATTTGCTTTGGAATAGTTCCTTTTACTGGTTTTAATGGGATTATGGAGTTGGTTTTGATTTTTAAAGAGATAGTTTAAGGGCTGGACCTTACCAGGGAGGATGCAATTTTGTTGGGGGGTCAGCATTCTGCCATATTTGTGAGTATGAGGTCCGGTTTGTTGGGCCTCTAATGGGCATATTCACTACTTGGTTAAGGGCATTTGTATTTATGAAATCCAGGAATATGTGTGCCGGGAAATTTGAAGTCTATACAGGGGTAATTAAAGTCTCTCAGGAGTAAGGTTTTAGTTTGGATGGTAAGTGTTGCCAGTAGGTTCAAGTGTGCATTGTGAGCTTCTTCGGACATGGAGGGTGACCTTTAGCTGGCTAGGATATGGTATGGGGTTTTTCATACCTCTCAACTGTACAGATTTTTGCAGAATCTCCAGATGTTTGCCTCCTATTTTGGGTCAATTTCTCATAAAATTGCAGTTTTCTGGCAAATTTTTGGCAATTCATTAAAGATTGAAGTTAGAAAATAATGACAGACATTTGAGTTTCAGACTTCATAACCTTCAGAAAATACATGCTAATGTAAAAACTGTTATTCTATCAACATTCTAAGTTTGTAAGAGTAATATTTAAAAACTGTCCCTATTTTGGGGGCTTTGTCCCACTTTGACGTATGGCTTTGTCCAGATTTCTTACTCTAAGAGGTTGAGAGATATGTGTATAGTGATCTGCACTTGGAGGAACTCCAGCACATCATTCTGTTTGACCAACCTATAGGTATGCTTGTCATTGATGTATATTGAGACACCTCTACCTTTAGCCCTCGTCTGCACAGCTACTGGTCTAAAAGTGTGGAAGACACTGAAACCTTGGACTGACAGTGTACTTACAGTTTCAATATATGGAAATTTGTTTGTGAAAATTTAGCAAAACATATAATTCTGGACTTGTGTGAATTATTACTATATTGTTTAAAGAAATACTGTGAATACACTGATTTTTATCACTGTAAAGAATTCTTCTTACTGTTAACACTGCTATTTGTAGAGTTTTAATAGCTTTCATTGGTCATAATTGACACTTGTTTATCTTATGCTTTTTTAAGTTATTTTGCTTTAGAAAATACTCTGGATTTCTTTAAAAAAGAAAATAAAATATTCTGGAATGCAATGATGTGTGTAGGCTGCTAAAGGTGTGACATTTCACACTACATAGGTGTTAATAAGTATGCAATTTCCACATTATTTAATATAGATTTTTTGATCATCTGAATAAGAGATTGAAAGTATTTTTAATATTTCAGTAAATATATAGTTATGGATAAGATGCAAATATCTATAATCTATAAATTGTTACAATCACAGAATAAAGAAGATTATGTTTTATAACAAGCCAAATTGGAGGTTGTTTTACAAACTAGCTTTTCATATGAAATTTGGCTAAATAATATTACATAAGTCTATAAATAATACTATTATTTGATATAGAATAATTTATGGACTAAATTGTGCTCACAATAGGTTTTTCCTAGTTAATTTTATTCCTGAAGCTAAATGCTGGTATAGTAGTCCTACTAATGCAGATCTGAGATTTGATTGGTGGACTACTCTATATGTAATGAAATATAGGAAACTCATACATGCATAGGTTATACTACTGTTATTAGAATGTATACTTTATACTTCTGAAAATGGAATTAAATATAAATAAAAAAGGAATTTAATGAAATGCATATAAGATATTTTTGGTCAGTTGTATTTAGATGAAGTGAGTATTAGATGAAATAAGTAGTGCAAACACACACACACACACACACACACACACACACACACACACACACACACACACACACACACACACACACATTTTGAAGTGAGGCTTCCCTAGTCAACAAAACAGAGAGAAGGAGATTACAGAACTGAGTACATAGATTCTAATATCATTAATAAACGAGGATGACAAATGCCAACAAAAAATACTGGCAACCAGACAGGAAAAAAAAATTTAATACTCAGCCAGTTGGAACAAGTAGAGATCATCAAACCGAGACAAGTCAGTAGAAAGCTGTTGACTACTCCTGCCATTTTGTGATAAGGCATAGACATTAGGGATGAGAACAGTGGGGCTAGTTATGTCTAACATTAGAAAAAAACATTTGACTCCACAAAATGGCTCTTCATTTACCTAGTGCAAAGATGTGTAAAATAATTAAACCAAATTGAAAAAAATAATGGTGTCAATGAACAAGAATCTGTCAAGAAGAATAGAGATAGAGGTGAGTGCAATGCAGGAATTACCACATTTCTTAGCATTATTATACTGCAGACATAGGACATACTGCCTAGAAGGATATTGAGATGCTTATAGCACTGTGCACAGTTAGTAGCATTAACACCTCACAACAAACGGATCTCTGGTTTTGTTCTTGGGTAGAGTACCTTCTGTTTGTAGAAAGAAAAAGATAGCTTGTAGACAGAAAGATTTACTTTGATTTATATTTTGCTGTTTTACCGATAATTTATACTGTTGTTAGCATTGCCACCTATTTGGTATTTTTCCAGACTACCCGGATGTCAAAATGTTGGACCGGTAGGCCAGAAAGCACTGTACAAACTCCGGTATTCTGTGAATCTGCATAAACAGAATGCCAGAGTTTTAAAAAAAAAGCAGCCATGAAATACTTTTCAATTGAAATGCATCGCTAACACAATGTGTTTAAACCTGGAATTTGTTTAAACAAGGGAGAAGAGGTAAAGTAGAGAATTCCACCTCGAAATGATGTAAGTGTTTATGTCATAAATAGGTGGGAGAGTGGGTGGGATGGGTGGGGAAATGGGCGGAGCAAGGCAGGGTTGTAAGAAATGCAAGAGAATGTGGCTTTGGTCCAATTTTCCCCACATAGAAAGGTGGCAACCCTATCTGTTGGTTGTTAGAAAAGGATAGGTTTTAGACAGGCAAGGTCTAGCCATCCCAAGGGTCCTAGTCAGCTATAAATTCACACAAACTGCAGAGAGGAAAGTCCAGAGCTTATCTAAGCAATCCTACCTTGGTTTGTGATTTGCTGTGGAGTTTACTAGTAAGAGAAGTTTTATTTGAATTTATATTTTATTTTTTATCACTGTTTTTTACTGTTGATAGGAAAGAAGGCATAGCTTGAAGGCAAGAAGATTAACTTTCATTTATATTTTGTTGTTTTGACCTTGAATTTTCACTGTTGGTTGTTAGAAAGGAATAAGTTTTAGACAGGCAAGCTCTAGCCATCTCAAGGGACCTAGTCAGCTATAAATTCACACAGACTGCAGAGAGGACAATCAAGAGCTTAAATAAACAATCCTGTCTTGGTTTGTGATTTATTGATCTTTACTATTAAGAAGAAGTCTGACTGCAAGCAATGCAAATGAATTACAACTTTTGTCTGACTTTCAGAACTTGTACAGTCAGAATGACATTACTGTACTTACTTTTAATATTTAGTTGTATATTGCTTGTGTGACTTTTGTCAAAGAAGCTGATAGAAGTTGATTTTAGTTCTCTTTGAAATCTGTGGTTACTGATTTTTATTATTATTTTGTTTTATATCTTATTAGTTTGAAGCTAAATATGGATTCCTTAAATGAGTATACAATTAATTATTTGCTAAAGTGCAAATATCTTGTACAGTGTAATAAATGCTATGCATATTTAAAGGTAACATCTGATAACACTGGTGACCTGTGTTCCTCTTGTCAAAAGGTGGATGGTTTGCTTACCATTGTTAGAAGCAAATCTAGCCATATTGATGATGATTGCACTTGTGCAATTGGCACAACTTGGAGAACTCTTGTTACATATATTAATGACTGGACTGGTGAGATAAATAATGTTTGGCAAAGAGCAAATAGAACATATTTAGGAAATGATTTGTCAAGTGTCTGCAAAGATCATTTAATCCCTATGACAGAAGATGATGCCCCTGACAACTTTGGAATTCTGGATGGAAATATTCAGCAATCTGCGGATTCAGAGTGTTTAGAAGGAAACAAAAAAAAAAAAGAAAGAAAGGAAGTTCACAACAAATAACAAAGAAGAAAAAGAAACTGATTAATGTCTGTAAAGTAAATAGAATACATACTAAAAGGGCACTGCTTTGTTATGTAACACACAGTGATTTGAGCCTATCCACAAAGAACAGGTGCTGGAGGCCATGGATTCTCTTTGTGAGGTATTTCTGTGGCCTTTCCATTTGGTACAAGTATTTGGAGAGGCACATACCAAATGGGGCATTATACTCCTCCCTCATTATTCCAATAATTGAGTATAACTCCCCATTTGGTATGTACCTCTCCAAACACCTGCACCAACTGGAAAGGTCACATAAATACCTTACAAAGAGGATCCATAGCCTCCAACACCTTTCCTATGTGGACAGGCTCAAATCACTATCACTCTATTTGGTATCATACAGATTACTGAGACGTTATCTGTGTCTCACCTACAAGGCAATATCGGACCCTGCCCTACTAGAGATGCTCCATATCCATAAGTCTAACTCCTCATAGATTACCCCCTCGAAAGGCCTAAATCTAATATGCAAAATCAACAAAACCTGCCTGTGAGACAGGTTTGTCTCCCAGAGGCTGCCTGGTCTCTGGAATAGACTTCCCATACATGTCAAACAAAGTACCTTGCTGACCCTTTTCAAGCACAACCTTGATGAGTGGATGAGAAACCACAAATTTGTCCATGGCTTTCACCTGTGTCCCTCACTGACCGAGCCAACATGTGCTGATTGAGCCTTCTTTTTTGGGGATAAACTCTTGGCTAGGCCTGTTAGGGTCCCAGGGCCATTAGCCTAGTAATGTCCTATGATCCTATGATCCTATTACAGGGAATGCTAACATTTTCAATCAGAAAAACTTCAGTCTACAGGAAAAGGCATAATTTTTCCAAAAGAAAAGGTAGAAAAAAGAAGCAATGGGCAGGTGAAAATGAAGAAATCAGAATTGAACATGGAAGGACTGAAGAACATAACTGTAAGAAAAAAAGAACAGAATGACAGATGTTGACTACATGGCTCAAACTGTGGATGTACAAAGCCAGCTGGATGAGAATTGTATGCTTGCAAATTTAATATGCAATGAAAACAGTGGGATTAATAAGACTAATGGTGATGAAGATCATTCCTTTGTAACAATTGATAGAGCAGATAATACTGTATTAGAAGTTGAAGATTCTTCAGATCTGGTCAGAAAAAGATATTCTTGTAACTGGAGATTCAATTATTAGAAGAACTGATACTTATATTTGCAGAGAAGATAATGAACATTGAATAGTGTTATGCTTGCCAGGAGCAAAAATAGATGATGCGAGACAAGCCTTAGAATGCCTTAATGTAAGGAAGTACAGATCTGTTTTTATTCATATCGGTACAGATGATCTCATCTGCAAGGAGTCTGTGTTAGTAAGAAACTTACAGTCCTCTTAGATAGTATAGCTTGTATGGGTGTTAGGAAGTATTTTTCATAAATCCCATATACAAAGGATAGTCAGTCCACAGTGAATGAAAAGATTTTTGGGTAAATATGTGCATGGAAAAATGTCCTGTTTTAAAAATAGGAAATGTGTAGAGCATCCAAGCCTAGTTATAGGCACACATGCATTCAGACAGGATGGCGTGCATTTGTCAAGATCAGGGAAGATAATTTTCACAGCAGATATTTTGCAATATTTGACAAACACTAGGCAGGATTTTTGCCAGGTCAAAAATTTAACAGTTCACAGATAGCAACATTTGATGTATCTCTGATGGTTGTTAATACTAGGAGTATTGATAATAAAGTTTTTTTTATTGGGAATTTGCTACGTTCCCACAAGATTGATGTTGCTATTGTTTATGAAACATGGTTAAAGAACACTGACTGAAAAACAGTTCTGTCAGGGTATAAATGTTTTTACTTTAACAGACGTTCTAACAAAAAGTCAGGTGGAGGTGTTATGATAGGCATTAAAGATAATTATGAGACCTGTGATTGTTACATGTTCAATGATAACTCCAATACTATAGACTGTGTAACAGTGACAATAAAGACAACCCTGGAACATATAACAATTGTTGGAGTGTATAGCCCATTAAAGTCAAGTGCAGATGACCTATAGGAATCCATGCATTTCTTGCAAGAAGCACAGGAGGGAAGAATAATATTAGCTGGGGACTTAAATTTACCACAAACAGATGAGAATAGTATTGATTGAGCAATATTAGTGAGGAAATGATTCATAACATATATTCAGGAACTACAATTGTTTCAGATTGTTAAAAAAAAACTACCTGGGAATAGAACACATTAGACATTGTTTGTGTTCCTAAAGAAATTACTGTTACTTCAAGTCAGGTTTTACCACCATTGATGTGCAGTGATCAAGGGGTTATAAATGGGAATTTGTTGCTAGATAATTCTGCCAAATTGAAATCTAAACCAATGCACAGAAGGTTAATTACAGATTATGTGGAAGCAAAGCAGTTACTATGTAAAACTAACTGGAGTGAGGTGTTCAGTGGAAAAACTGCAGATGGAATGTGGAAAGTTTTGAAAGAAAAATTGTCTGAGTGCAAAAAATCAAAAAATGCTTAACATCAAGATCTAGGCATACAACATCAAGGGTATTTATTTCCATAAGAGCAAGGTATCTAATTAAGATGAGAGACAAAAAATATAAGAAATGGAAGAGAAGTCGAAGTACAGCTTTGAAAACTGAAATAAACAAGCTGGACAAACAGATTAAGCATAGTGTCAGACAAGATCAAGAACAATTTGAAGAAAATTTATATAAAGATATTGAGCATAATAGGAAAGCATTTCATAGATACATAAGATGTGGAAGGAGTAAAGAGACACAAATTGATAGACTGTATTCTAAAATTTATTCTCAGACACAACAGATTATAGATATATTTACAAAATCTTATGTAAAACAGTTTGGCTCCACAGAAGGGGTGATAACTTGTCCTAGTAACATCCAGGTAACCTCAGATACTGGAATCAAATTAGATTATATTGAAAAAAGAACTGCACAAACTGGATACAAACAAAGCACAGGGAGGAGATGGAATTAGTAACAATGACGTGTGAACACTTCATCAAGAACTTACAGTACCATTATATCTATTATTCACTTGGTCATATAAATATGAGGAGATTCCTCAAGACTGGACACATGCGCTTATTAAATCTGTCTTCAAGGGAAAGGAGAGTAGGACAAACCCATCATCATACAGAGCCTTAAGTCTACATTCATGTTGTAGAAAAAATAATGGAGAAGGCAATATTGGATAATTTATTGTCAGAATTGGATAGGTTGGGACTGGAAACCATATATCAGCATGCATGTATTGAAAATAGACCTATTACCACCTGTAACTTGATGTTCTATAGCAATATAATAGCAGCGTTGAACAAAATAATTGTACTGTTATGTAATTTATATAGATTTAAGCATTTGACAGGGTCATACAAAAAACACTGATCAATGAATTAGAACAGCTAGGTATTTATATACTCTTAATAAGATGTATAGCTGTGTGGCTTACAAATAGGACATGGCAAGTATCATACAGCAACTAGTCAGGTGAAATTCTTGGTTACAGTCACGGTGTCCTGCAAGGCTTTGTCTTAGGCCCTTACTTTTTTAGATTGTATCTTTCAGACCTAACTTTTTCATCCAAGGTGTTCTACACTTTATATGCAGATGGCCTGAAATTGGCTAAACTGATTACATGTTTTACAGATAAGACACATCTGCAAAAGAATGTGACTAAATTGACCATTTGGGCACAGGAGAATAACATGCTGATAAATACATGAAACATTAAGTATATGAAATTTGAGAGACATACGTTGAAAGGTAAATATTTAAAACAGCACTCATTTAAGGACCTGGGTTTATGGCTAGATTCAGCTATGAGCTTTTCCAATCATATCAACCAATTAGTTAATGACAGCTAGAAAACTATAGGTTGTATAAAAAGATTTATAAATTCTAGAAAATCAGAAATGATGAAGTCATTGTTTGTTAGTTACATTAGACCCAAACTTGAGTATGGAATAACAATATGGAAACCTTATAAGAAAACAAGCACGAGTAAACTGGAAAGAGTACATTGGAAATATACCAAGGGCATCCATGGATGTGAAAATTTAAGTTATTATGAAAGACTAAAATATCTGAACTTGCACAGTGCCTCTTATAGATATCTAAGAGGAGATCTTATACAGCTATATAATGCATTTAGACAACTACCTCTGGGAATGTTAGGGGTTATCAAAAAGTAGTAGAGAATCACCAGACAACCTATGTAGAAGATTCTGTAGGAATGAGAAGGCCACTAATTGCTTCTCTGAAAGAGCAGCTGATGCATGGAACAGAGGACCAAATTACATTAAAGCAAGTGCTAGTTTAGATATTTTTAAGAACAGTCTGGACACATTATGGGAATAAGTGTTTTGGTATATTGACAAGACAGAAGGGCATTAATGTCCATGCTTAAAATATTTGTATGTATGTATGTTTGTATGTATAGGTGGTTTGGTTTTCTCTCACATCCAAAAGATATGCAGTAAATCAACTGATTACTGTAAATTGTCTGTAGGAGTGTATGCTTTGTTTGTGTGATATGGAAGAAAACTCTGTCAATCAACTTCTGTTCTCTACTTGCCTAGGAAATTCTGGGGTGGTAGTGTCTGTTCATGGGGGTCTCTAAAGGATTCTGATGTGACATGATACTATTAGGTGACTAGGAAAGAAGAGAAAATTGAATGGTGATGCTGACTTCCAACTCTTCCCTTTTGATTGAATTCTGCTAGCAGAGGATCTGGAACAAACTGAGAAATTCAAAAAGAGGTGGGAGTAGAAAGTTTCTTCCAAAAGCAGTAATAGTATGGTAAGAAAGGCTGAGTGACAGAAGGAATAGAAAAAGTACAACATAAACATGAAATAACAATTTCAGGATGCAGCAATGAGTGACAATCAGCAGAACAATGGAAACAAACTTCAGAAGGCTGAAGGCAGAGATTAAGAGTGTGCCCATCTCAATACATACATACATATATATATATATATATATATATATATATATATATATATATATATTATGAACTTTTTTGGAAGACTCAACATATTCCCTCTTCCCATGACATGAAATAATGCTCAGTGTGTACTAATGGCACAGCTGTAATAGGTATTCTGTGTACCGCCTGACCAGAAGACTTAATACAATCATCAAAACTATTACCCACTGTAAGTTTATTATAATTGTTGGTGTTGCTCTTACCTGTTTATTTGTGTAAGTGAAGGAACACAACAAAGATGCAATGGCTCCATATTAATGCTTAGTTAAAGGAGTAAATAAAAGCCAGGTATCTCTCTCAACTTTCTGATTTAAAAGCCTGCATTTGCACTTGTTTCCCCCCTTTCCTGTAACTAGTCTAGTCCAGATACAGGACTGTTTGTAAGCTCCTGAGACCCCCAAGCCTTTCTGTGTTGGGGAGAAGCCAGCTAGCTTATCAGTGGGAGTGGTAAGCACTAGGTTACTTATCTACCACATAAGGAGTGGTTTCTGGCCCAGAAATTGTAGTTATTGGCCGTTTGGGCAGTTTTTCTATCTCTCTTAACTTCCTGATTTAAAAGCTTGCATTTGCACTTGTTTCCCACCTTTCCTGTAACTAGTCTAGTCCAGATACAGATTTGCTGTATCCAGCACTGTTTGTAAGCTTCTGAGTCCCCCAAGTCTTTCTGTGTTGGAGGGAAGCATTCTAGCTTATCAGTGGGAGTGGTAAGCACTAGGTAGCCTATATATCACAAGAAGAGTGGTTTCTGGCCCAGATATTGTGGTTTATTGGCCTTTTAGGCAGTTTCTTCCATCTCTTTCAACTTACTGGCTTAAACGCCTGTGTTTGTGCTTGTTTCCTCCCTTTCCTGTAACTAGCCTAGTCCAGATACAGATTTGCTGTGTCTAAGACTGTTTGTAAGCTTCTGAGACCCCCAAGCCTTTCTGTGTTGGAGGGAAGCCTTCTAGCTTATCAGTGAGAGTGGTATGCACTAAGTAGCCTATCGATCACAAGAGGAGTGGTTCCTGGCCCAGAAATTGTAGTTTATTGACCATTTGGACAGTTTTTCCAGTATAGCCTGGTAGTGCAGGGTTTTTCTGCTGCCTTGAACCAGACACCAATAGTCAGCTTCTCCCTGGTTAAATCTGGCCACAAACTAATCACCTTGGAAATCCCTTTGAAAACCACATCCCTCCCACCTCACCCCATCCCTGCAAAGGTAATCACCATGATAAAACTTCTCCAAAGCTAACTTTGGGCTCCTAAAAACAGAGGTGGCTAACTTCACGGCACCCATGCAAATGGAGAATAGTTGCGTGACTGCAGAATCATACACCAATGCACTGTATGAACATGTACACAAATGTATGGATCTTGCCATACCCAATAGAACCAAGATGCCCTCCTCCAAAAAAAGAAAGCCAATCTGGTGGCCCCCTGCCATAAACAAATTCTACAACAGAAGGAGGAAACTGATGCAGAATAAGGTGAAGTCCCAAGACTGGAAAAACTCCCTTATCAGCCTCAAAAAAAAGTTGAGATCCCTCATCAAATCCTCTAAACCTAGCTATGAAAACAGAATTGCAGCAGATAGTAAAGAAAGCCACAAGGCCTTCTATAGTTATGTAAAGAATCTCCACGGCAATACCCAGATTTGATCTGAGCTACTGCACAATGGTACCTCCTATACCAAGACAATGGATATTGCTAGTGGCCGACAGATTCAGTGCCATCTTTACCCCCCAAAGGACCAATCACAATACCAGTAGATTGCCAGGCACCCAGTATTACTGCTGCACAGGTTAAAATAGCACTGTCCAAGGCCATGAATACAGCTTCTATGGGACCTGACAATACCCCTGGTTGTGTTCTACATGAACTACAGAGTGAACTGACACCTCAGGTCTATATTATATAACCAAAGTTTTATAACTTTGAATACCATATGATCGACAACATATGGTCGAAGTTATAAAACTACAAATATGTATAAAAAATATAAAAAAGTTACCTGACACTTTAAAGCACCCTGCACCCCTCACGTGGGACATCTTCCCTTTACCGCATTATAGTGTGGTCTTGGAGTTGGTATAATTAAAGAAAGGGGAGTGTGGGGGGAGCAGGGGGGCTTATCCCCCTGTTTACAACCCTTAGTTTTTTGATTCCTCATTTTATTTATTTATTTTTTAATATATATTCGAAGTTTTACAACTTTGACCATATGGTGTCGATCATATGGTATTCAAAGTTATCAAACTTTGATTATATAATATAGACCCGGCACCTCACCTATGTGCCCTGTTCAATCACAGCCTCACCTCAGGCTTTGTCCCTACCAAATGGTGCACTGCTACAGTCATCCCTCTCCACAAAGGAGGAGTGACTACAGACCCTGGGAACTATTGCCCCATTAGCCTGACGAGTCTGATATGCAAAGCAATGGAAGTCATCATCGTGGACCTAATAAACAAGGATATAGGGAATCTCCAAACTCTGGATCCCACACAGTTTGGTTTTCTGAAAGGGAAAATCATGCCTGGTCAATTTGGTTGACTTCTTTGAGTCAGTCACCAGAGGTGTGGATGAAGGCAAGGTTGTTCATACAGCCTACCTTGAACAGGCCAAGGCTTTTGATACCATTCCCCACTCAGGAATCATAGAAAAACTCACTAAGCTTGGCTTCAACCCCTATATAACTAGGTGGGCTGCAAACTAGTTCATAGATAGAACCCACAGTGTGAAAGTAGCTGACTCCAAGTCAAACTGCTGACTAGTTACGAGTGGAGTCCCACAGGATTCGGTCCTGGGTCCTCTCCTGTTTGATATCAACTTCTCTGAAGTCCAGGCCAACATGAAGGGACTCTGGCTGACAAAGTTCACAGACGATTGCAAGTTGGGAGCTATTATTAACTCCCTAAGTGATGTTGACATCCTACAGAATGGCCTCAATGAGACCAATGACTGTTGTCTGAACCATGGCCTTAAGCTCAATGTCAAAAAATGCATCGTCATCCCATTTGGGAAAAACCCAGTTCCCATGAATTACCCCATTGATGATAGTCCAGTGAACACAGAAGGAGTTATAAGAGATCTAGGAACACAGGTTGACAGCAACCTCTCTTTTGATCACCACATTGCTACTGTGGTCAGAATGTCCTTCTATGTGGCACATCTCATTACTAAGGATTTTGCATCCAGGAAGAAAGAGGTCATTGTCTCCCTCCACTCTTCCCTCATTAGGCCAATCATTGAGTACAATGCCCCATTTGACATGTACCTCACTAGACACCTGCAACAACTGGAGAGGCTACAAAAGTACCTCACAAAGAGGATCCTAGGTCTTAAACACTTGTCCTATATGGACAGACTCAAAAAACTTCAACTATTTTCTGTCTCATATTGCCTACTTAGATGCGATCTCTGCTTGACTTACAAAGCCATGTCTGACCCAGCTCTGTTAGAAATGCTACATCTAAAGAATTCTCAATCTCTCTGTACAACACGTTCCAGAGTCCTCAACCTCATTACCACAATTAACAGAACATGCTGGAGGGACAGGTTCATAACCCAGAGACTGCCCCATGCTATGGAACCGACTTCCCATACATGTCAAGCAGAGCACCTCACTGAACCTCTTCAATAGAAATCTTGATGAGTGGATGAGAAACAGAAAATTCACCCCGGGGATAACTCCAGTGGCTCTACTCGACAGAGGCACTGGGAACTAATGTCGGGTGGCACTATGCTAGCGTAATCCTATGGCTAGGCTTGTGAAGGCCCGAGGGCCATTAGCCTTCTACACACCTATGAACCTATGAACCTATAAGATGCATGTCACTGATGCCCCCAAAGAGTGAAGATAAAGGGACAAAGCAATAGCAATGGCTACAGCTAGAAAAATTATGTAATCTTACAGTACTAATGGGACTGTGAGTCAGAAACTCAGTCATTGCACCACAACCCATTGCAAATACAAGTCAATGAAGTGATGAGCTTTGCGACATGTCTTAATCCAATTTCCCATAGATTATTTTAAGTGACATTTAGTGAATGTGGGGGCACAGCTCTCCATAATATCTGCAACAGACTTTCTACCACAGTGAGAAAAAAGCTTGGCAAAACTTCTAATTTCAATGAGCTTTGTTTGCTTTGATTTGTGATATAACAAATCATCAGGATGCCTTGGGATTTATATATATATATATATATATATATATATATATATATATATATATATATTTAAGTTGCTGGAGTATAACGGATGCACAATAAATGATAACCTGTGATAAAAGCAACTCCTTTATTCGACCATATTCGCACAATCAAAAAACATTAAGCGCTTTCATCCACTAATGTGGACTTCATCAGAATGCCATTACTAATGGCTAATAACAGTTTAAATTACTTTTTTGGCACCAACTCCGCCTCCCTGAGAAAACCTTCTTAAAGCAACATAGTTGCGTACATAGCATACTATAAATCTAAATAATTTAAAAACAACAGCATTAATACATAACTAAAACTAACTCACACATTCATACTATCATCTATCTATACATAAATAATTGAATTTGTGTAAGAATGAATACATAGATGTTCGTCGTCTAACATCAATTATCAAATTTAAAAATAACATACTAGGCATGGACGAAAATTCATAAAATATACAGAAATGACTATATAGTACTGTACTACAATAATAGATATAATAAAGTAAAATCACATAATACATACTAGAACACCAAGAAACAAAAAATGTAAATGCAATATTATTGTGTTTCCAAAATGGGTTTTATCGTAATAAAGTCATTGAGTCCTGGTTCCCTAACAGCATTAGTGTATATCTGCCATAGAACTTCCTTTTTACTCAATAGAGTCTTAAAATCACCTTCCTTAGAATCTATCTTCACTTGGTCAATAATACCAAATTTAAAAGTGTGCTCAATACCATATTCAAAGATATGTCTACTTAGCGCGTTATTCATATCCTTGTTCTTAATAGAATACAAATGATCATAAATGCGTTTCTTAAAACAACGCTCGGTTTTCCCTACGTAAAATCCCGAACAAGAACTGCATTTTGCTAAATATATTATATTCTTCGTGTTACAATTACCCCTTAAAATTTTGATAGTAGTCCTGTTGATATTGTCTAATATAAGATTGTCTGTTTCTAATATAATGTAACATTGTTTACATGAGCCACATTTTTTAGTACTACCAAAACTTTTTATGTCACGATTTTTAGAGGTTGATTGTTCTAATTTCTTTTTTATATTCGTTTCAGTCCTATAAACAAATAGGACTGGTGAGGTCCCAATAAAATCACTTACTTCCTCATCAACTAACAATATATTCCAATTATTTTTTATAATATTTTTAATAAATTCAACGTGTGGAGAATATTCCAAAATGCAAGCTCTTGCATAATTGTTGTTATCATTTGTAACTTCTTTATTCTTAAATTCTCTACTTAATAATGGGGGAAATTTATTACCCCATTCTTTGATAACATATGCAGAGATGTTGTTTAACATAACTTCTGGGTATCCTCAGTTTATAAATAGTTCTTGTATATATTGTATCTCTCTTAGTACGTCTGAGTAATCAGAAGTCATACGCGCTGCTCGGATACATTGACCTTTTTAAATGCTCCTCAACATAGACCATGGATGACAGCTATTATACTCTAAGTAGCTGTTTGAAAAAGTTTTTTTCCTATATATATTAGATTTAAAACCCATTTTGGTCTTAGAGATGTACAAATCCAAATAAGCGATACCATCATAGTTATTCGTAAACTTAAATTTTAAGAAACTACTGGATTGATTTAAATAATTCATAAAACAGTCAATACTTTGCTTGTCCCCCCTCCAAAGGACAAACATATCATCCAAGTATCGAGAAACATAAACTATATTATTATAATGTTCACTAGTAAATAAATGGGTGGTTTCCCATTCTAACATAACTAAATTCGCGTATATGGGAGTGCAAGCCGCTCCCATAGCTACGCCTTTTGTTTGTTTAAAATTCTCCCCCTCAAACTGTATATAGTTATGATCAAGTACAAGTGACATGAGGTCCATAATGACTAGAATTTTATCCCAATCCAAGCCTGAAAACTTTGTCAAACTATTACAAAAGTATTCTAGTCCGACTTCCTTAGGTATACTGGAAAAAAGGTCCACCACATCTATGGTAATAAACATGATGTCCTCTGACCATATATCCTTGGTTAACTTAGACAAAAATGACCAAGAGTCTTTAACCAGATGTGTAATCCTATTGTAAATAGGTTTAAGCCAATTGTCGATGACTACACCCAGGGGGTAAACTTTGGAGTGACTTCCCGAAACTATGGGACGAAAGGGAGGATGTGCAATATTTTTATGTATCTTTGGTATCCCTACTATACTGGCTAAAGTAGGGTATTCCACCTTCATAAAATCATATATGTCCTTAGTTATTCTTTGATCAAGCAATAATTCGTCAATACATAAATCTATATGCTTGTAACCAATGTTAATTTCATTGATAGATACCGTTTCATAGTTTCCTGATTCATATAAAATCTTATAAATTTCATTAATATAATCCAAGGTGTAATATAGTACAGCTCCTCCCCCTTTGTCAGGTTTCATGACTCTAATGTCGTTATTGGTTGTTAACTCTTCCAGTAATTTCCTTTCCCCACTACTCAAATTATCAGAAACCTTCTTTTTAATTAATTTACTATTAATACTATATACCTCATTGGTCACTGCTTTTTCAAAACATGCTATACTTGGATGTGTGGGAGGTATATAACTACTCTTTTTCTTAATTTTAATTTTAATAAGTTTAACCCCTGGGTGTAGTCATCGACAATTGGCTTAAACCTATTTACAATAGGATTACACATCTGGTCAAAGACTCTTGGTCATTTTTGTCTAAGTTAACCAAGGATATATGGTCAGAGGACATCATGTTTATTACCATAGACTTGGTGGACCTTTTTTCCAGTATACCTAAGGAAGTCGGACTGGAATGCTTTTGTAACAGTTTGACCAAGTTTTCAGGCTTGGATTGGGATAAAATTCTAGTCATTATGGACCTCATGTCACTTGTACTTGATCATAACTATATACAGTTCGAGGGGGAGAATTTAAACAAACAAGAGGCGTAGCTATGGGAGCAGCTTGCGCTCCCATATATGCAAATTTAGTTATGTTAGAATGGGAAACCACCCATTTATTTACTAGTGAATGTTATAAAAATATAGTTTATTATTCTCGATACTTGGATGATATGTTTGTCCTTTGGAGGGGGGACAAGCAAAGTATTAACTGTTTTATGAATTATTTAAATCAATCCAGTAGTTTCTTAAAATTTACGTTTACGAATAACTATGATGGTATCGCTTATTTGGATTTGTACATCTCTAAGACCAAAATGGGTTTTAAATCTAATATATATAGGAAAAAAACTTTTTCAAACAGCTACTTAGAGTATAATAGCTGTCATCCATGGTCTATGTTGAGGAGCATTTATAAAGGTCAATGTATCCGAGCAGCTCGTATAACTTCCGATTACTCAGACGTACTAAGAGAGATACAATATATACAAGAACTATTTATAAACCGAGGATACCCAGAAGTTATGTTAAACAACATCTCTGCATATGTTATCAAAGAATGGGGTAATAAATTTCCCCCATTATTAGGTAGAGAATTTAAGAATAAAGAAGTTACAAATGATAACAACAATTATGCAAGAGCTTGCACTTTGGAATATTCTCCACACGTTGAATTTATTAAAAATATTATAAAAAATAATTGGAATATATTGTTAGTTGATGAGGAAGTAAGTGATTTTATTGGGACCTCACCAGTATTTGTTTATAGGACTGGAACGAATATAAAAAAGAAATTAGAACAATCAACCTCTAAAAATCGTGACATCAAAAGTTTTGGTAGTACTAAAAAATGTGGCTCATGTAAACAATGTTACGTTATATTAGAAACAGACAATCTTATATTAGATAATATCAACAGGACTACTATCAAATTTTTAAGGGGTAATTGTAACACGAAGAATATAATATATTTAGCAAAATGCAGTTCTTGTTTGGGATTTTATGTAGGGAAAACCGAACGTTGTTTTAAGAAACGCATTTATGATCATTTGTATTCTATTAAGAACAAGGATATGAATAACGCGCTAAGTAGAAATATCTTTGAATATGGTATTGAGCACACTTTTAAATTTGGTATTATTGACCAAGTGAAGATAGATTCTAAGAAAGGTGATTTTAAGACTCTATTGAGTAAAAAGGAAGTTCTATGGCAGATATACACTGATGCTGTTAGGAAACCAGGACTCAATGACTTTATTACGATAAAACCCATTTTGGCAACACAATAATATTGCATTTACATTTTTTGTTTCTTGGTGTTCTAGTATGTAATATGTGATTTTACTTTATTATATCTATTATTGTAGTACAGTACTATATAGTCATTTCTGTATATTTTATGAATTTTCGTCCATGCCTAGTATGTTATTTTTAAATTTGATAATTGATGTTAGATGACGAACATCTATGTATTCATTCTTACACAAATTCAATTATTTATGTATAGACAGACGATAGTATGAATGTGCGAGTTAGTCTTAGTTATGTATTAATACTGCAGTTTTTAAATTATTTAGATTTATAGTATGTTATGTACGCAACTATGTTGCTTTAAGAAGGTTTTATGAGGGAGGTGGAGTTGGCGCCAAAAAAGTAATTTAAACTGTTATTCATCATCAGTAATGGCATTCTGATGAAGTCCACATTAGTGGATGAAAGCGCTTAATGGTTTTTGATTGTGCGAATATGGTCGAATAAAGGAGTTGCTTTTATCACCGGTTATCATTTATTGTGCATCCGTTATACTCCAGCACTCTATTTTTTCTTTTCTGGTGCTGCTTTGCTGGCGTATTTGTTTGAATTATATATTTAAGTTGTAGACTGTACTTCATGGCTATTTCAGTGTCACATAAGAAGGTTGACTCATCGCTGAATTTAATGGCACTAACTAAAGCACACATTCTGTTATATAGTTAGTATTTCCCACAATGCCAGTAAATAAAATGTACAGCTAAATTGCTGACATTTTGTAAGATCACTTCAGCCCAAAGCCCCTTTTGATAGCTGAAATATTTACTGTTTTAAATGAAAGCAAATGAAAAGTCAGAACTTCTCTTTGTATGTTGCTGTCATCACAGAATTGTCAGTTCATAGATAGCCTTTCTGATGTGTTCAGGGACAACATTACTATCATGGTAAGGAATCATACAATGTGAATTTTTTAATGTAAATGGCTATAGAAACTGCCACAGACATGGCCATGCAGAAAATAAGTGCAAACTTGATAAAAGGCATGAAAATGAGAAACAGAAGGTAATGTCACAGAAGCAATTAAAAAAAAATAGAAATAAGAATAATGAACTAATCAAGAAATACAGTCAGATGGTGATTCTCAAAATAAATGATGTGTTACATTTGGAATGATGTAACATTTCAAAGTTGTATATGATAAACTTATGAATAATGCCAGAAGTTGCTGATGGAATAAATGGAGCTAGACACAGGGACTGTGGTACCTGCATCTTCAACTGTTTATTAAGGTAACCTGCCCTAGAGATTCTCACTGAAAAAGATTGATAATGCTTAACATTTATACAGGAAAGAAGCTGCCTCGTAAATGTGAAATAAAAGTTGATCTAGTTTACAATGGCGAAACACATGGACTGGACCTATATGTACAATACAATGGTTGGCTAGTTCTTACACAGATGAGAATGGCTCAGAAAAATTAATTTGGACTGGGAAAGCATTAAACACTGAATTTAACATCACCTCATAACTCCAACTCAGAGCAAAGAGTTTTGCAACTGCTCACAAAACTGAAATGAGATTTTTGAGAAATGCAGTCTCTAAGGTCTGAAGGTTTAGACTGAGACTGAGAAAATGCTGCACACACATTTAACAAAGCTTGACTAGTGACATTTATACAAAAGCAAAGGGTAGAGGTAGATCTAAAGCATTTGACAGAGGCATTAATTTGTTGAAGATGTAGTGGAGTGAGGGAGCCTTGTTCATTATTCTAGTCATATGGAGAGGGAAGGTTGGAGATATACACATTTATAGACACTTCAAAGTTACAATTAACCTTCTGCTCAACACTGTCAAGTATATATTCCCTCTCAATGGGGATATATTTGGTATTTTAACACATGGGGTATAATTTACAAAGTTGTTTATCTCAGACTTACCTGCAAAAGGAAATTGAGGAATTATCTATTAAGCTTTGAAAATCAGCATTCACAAAGTGTAATTTCAATGTAATCATCTTTGATTTGGTAACACATCTGCTCCAGCAATCTAACAAACAGCCAAGGATGACATTTTAAAAGACAAAATCAAGATGTAATGATACCTTGCTAATATTATTATGATGAGAAAAAACAATGATGAAGACTCTCTTCTAAACATGAAGGAAGTATTGGACCAGCTGATAGAATCTAGCCTGAGAGAAAAGAGGAATAAGTATGCAATTTTCTAAGGAAAAGGCTGAAGCAGTCTTATCAGATCCACAACTTCAAAACATATCACAACTGTGATTATAACTGCATCATGTGAGTTTCAACTCACTTCTGTCAAATCTCCCTGCAAAGATGTTTCCTTTAAATGCTGCACAGTGGGGCTAGAGATTAGCTGGAAAGGGAATTTCGGTTGTGAAAAAAAATTTAGGGAAACTAAAAAATTGATAAATTTGTGCAAGATCTTCATGACCCCTACTCAAACTAGAATATAACCTTTTACACTATTACATTGGTGCTGTGTTGTGCCAGATGCTGCCAGATGACATGGAATGCCAGGCTGTTTGCAAATCTAATGCATTGCTTCAAGGAAACTACAGTTATGCTCAAATTGACTGGAATGTTCTTGTAATCCTAGTCTAGGGTGTTATGAAATTCAACCATTAGTGTATGTAATTGACTAAAAATTAACCCCTAGTTTAAACTTTAACCCAAGAAAAGGAGTCCCAGTAATTACTGCAGATAGGCTAAGATGCTTGGACTTTTTTCTAAAATCTACTATTTGTAAAGTTAAATTTAAAAGGACAATGCAACATAGTAATTTTGATGCCCTATTAACTTCCATTCTTGACAGAAAATGAAATAAGATCTGATTATACATTTCTATTAGAGGTGTTCTGTTCATCACTTCTAGAGCTGCTTTCAGTGATGTATGCAGGCATCCAAAAGAAGATAAGACAGCATCTGATTCATTAAAAGTTTATATTATCAATATGCAAGGTGACCAGCTCATACCACAGAATTATGAAAGTTTGGAACAGTTGTTTGCTTACCAGGGGGATATTTGATATGTGGTTCACATTTAGCAATTCTTGCAAAATTGTATGCTAGAATACTTGACAGTTTGCATGAGGGTAAACCTTGTGACAGCTACCATAAAATAAAAAATCTTTCCCATAGCTACATTTTGTGACCTGGTGTGATTTTATGAGGTAGTGCCATCTGTGCCAGAGAGAGTAGGGAAGAACATGTATACATATACCAGCATAGCTAGCTGGCGTTTTGTAACAAATTTTATGTTATTTGACTATCACACTTATTTGTACAGATGTTTGAGTTAAAATATGTATTTATAAAGTTGCTTGTGTTAAAAATGCATCCACAGTGGGTCCTGTTGGACAGAAAAGAGATATACATGTATGTCAGACAGAATTATTATAACTGATTAAATTTATATGTTTTAACATAGAACCCTTGAAGGGTTTAAAGTCTGAAATTGTGTTATAGCTTTCAGATGCTACTACAGATCTTAGTAAGCTCTGTGTGTGTATTGTAGCAGAGTCAGATGGCCAGAGGTGATGTCATCCTCTAAATAACATCTGGGATTCTTTGTAACTCTCACAACAGCACTTCAGAACCTGACAGGAAATATTTCTGACAGGATATATATCTCACACATCCACATAGATAAAGAGAGACATAATCTGGCCTTTGCTCTGGTAAAACACTCAGCACACATCAGCTTGCCTTGCTTTAGTAAGTAGTCAGGGAACAGTAATTCTTTAGTCAGTCAGAGACATTTAGTGAGAATAGCTTAGTATTTTTCTGCATCTATGAGAAGTGGGAAACTATCCAACTGAATTTTATTTTATATTTCTGTGGTTGAAACTCTGTTTATTGTAGACAGTATTTTCTTGTTTTCTGTTTTATTATCATTAAATATATTAATACTTGTTATTGTGGCTGGTCCTTTAGAAAATACTTTTGACATCTTGAGAGTACTTGTGCTTGATTTAATGACACTGTGGTCACTTCTGAAAGCCTTGCTGCTTTGGTTAAACCCTAACATTTGTATTAGTATTAATTTTACACTGTATAATTGGGTACCCTTTGTAAGAGCCTTAGGGTAGCTGACTGGTGGCAGTACGATTACCTCAGAGTCTGGGCAGAAAGGGGGAACTGCTAGTAAATCTGTGACAGCTTTTCCCAGGTATGTATGTGTGTGTGTGTGTGTGTGTGTGTGTGTGTGTGTGTGTGTGTGTGTGTGTGTGTGTGTGTGTGTGTGTGAGTGTGTGTATGTATGTGTGTGTGTGTGTGTGTGTGTGTGTGTGTGTGTGTGTGTGTGTGTGTGTGTGTGTGTGTGTGTGTGTGTGAAACTCAAATATCTAAGTGTGTGTGTCAGCTACTGGGAACAAGGACACAGAGCTGCAAAGTGGTCAGTGTGGAGTTTTGTGTGGGTCTGTAGAGAGAAGCAGAGTCCAGCCCTAGGTCTGGAGTGTGCTCCCTATGTGCTCTAAAGGGAAATTGTGTTTGATGCATGGAGCTGCATCTGAAAATACTGTGTGAATCTATCTTTGCTCTTAGTGACCATCCCTCAACAGAGTCAGTGGTGAGTATTGACTGTCCTTGATTACTTGCCCAGAGTACGGACCCATCACAACTGGCACTAAATTCCAATTTGGCATTTCACTTAAAGTTTGAACTACTCAATCATTAACCAGATTTCTTTTCACAAGAAGTATTGTTAAATTCCAATATTTTTCACAAATAATTTTTATTTTCTCACAAAACTTAAATTACATAGGTGCATGGTCTGACACTGTCACTCAATGTGTTTTCAAGGTTAGCAAATTGAAGCTATAAGAAGGTTTTGTCTAGGATGTCAGAGGACACAGAATTCATACCACCTGCAGCATCAGTGAACCATCACCATGGCAGTCTGTGTGTGTGTGTGTGTGTGTGAGTGTGTGTGTGTGTGTGTGTGTGTGCGTGTGTGTGTGTGTGTGTGTGTGTGTGTGTGTGTGTCTGTGTGTGTGTGTGTGTGTGTGTGTGTGTGTGTGTGTGTGTGTGTGTGTGTGTGTGTGTGTGTGTGTGTGTGTGTGTGTGTGTGTTCATTGATTTGCCAAGAATATTCATGAACATTACATTATGGTCAGCAACTGCTCATTTTAAACAAGAGGAAATAATACCTATGAAATAAGCCACATATTAGAAGACAATCGTGGTTTAAAAAATATGTTTTCAAGAAACGGATTACCTGAACAACTCATGACTAAAAGTGGGCTACAACTTGCATCCAAGGAATTCAACCTTTTTATGAATATAAAATATACCAGACATATTAAAAATAGTCATCAACATCCAGGGATCAAGGCATTACCTAAGAAGCTTCAAGAAATCTATAAAGGCCATGAACAAAAAGAAAATATTCCTTAAACTTAAAGTAGAACAATTTCTGTTTGCATTATGAAACTTTCTGCATGCAGTGACAAATCAAGCTCAAGCAAACGTTTTCCCAATATCTTTATTTGAATTTAATATATATATGTATATATATATATATATATATATATATATATATATATATATATATATATATATACACACACACACATATATATATATATATATATATATATATGTGTGTGTGTGTGTGTGTGTGTGTATATATATATATATATATATATATATATATATATATATATATATATATATAAAACTTCTTCACTGTGTAATAAATGTGTGTACATATAGATTACTACTTTTTAGCACATTGAAAATGTAACAGAAAAAAGAAAATTAATTACATAAGAACTATGTACACCAAGTGCTAAGTGCCAGTTCATAATTTTAATTACTAGAATAGCATTATTGCACCTCATTATGAACTTTAGCTTATGAGTGAAATTTCTTGGGACTATTTCTTTTCTTTGTTAACTTAACTTATCTTTATTTGTGTATATTTGACTTTATTGGAGTATGTCATCAAAATGTGTACTCCAAAATTGTGTATAATAGGAGTATTTGCTTTCGTTATTAACTATTAACTTATGAGTAGCAATATATTTAACTGCCTTTTGTTTAAAACCACCCCATGATGTATTTGATCTATCAAGCCAGTTTTGTGAGATGTATAACTTTATCAATGAGAAAAGGGTAACTAAGATATGTTTTTTCTGTTTAGTTAGTCCCGAAGGAGGAATGTGTAAAATAGCAAATTCCAAGGGCACAGTAGTCCTTTTGTATCCCATATTTTCTAGTCTGACCTTTAATGAGCACTACAACTTACATTAACATTTCTAGCTCCAGAATATATATTCAAAATGTCAACTGTTTGGGCTTCACAGTGTAAACAATTTGGTGAAGATGTGGAGTACTATTTATTATTTACTATCATAAATTGGGTGTATATAACTTTTTAAAAAGGAGTAATTTTAAAGATAGTTCAATTGATTAAGTTTTCTGATTATTTTGAAGTGCCGTTTGTAGTTTGGACCAGTAGTCTTAATAAAAGATATTATCTTGATTTTTTTATAGCTATGATTAATTTATGCATATTTATTTTCTTTTAGTGTTAAGATATTGCACAACACCTTACAGAGATCTATGTTATTTTCATTAATCTTTGGATTCTCTAAGAGGATTGAGGTCATTTCTTTGATCTGTCTTAATATAACTAAGTAGCTTTTAGGAAGGTTTAGGACATTTTTCAAATCATTTATTGAAAGTTTTTTTTATTTTTATAATTATAAATGTCTGGTATCTTTATTTCTTTAATTAAGGGTAATTATTTAAGTTTAACATATAATTATTTAATTTAAGATTTGGGTTAAGGTGAATTGGTTGTAAAATTTTAAAAAAGGACTTGTTAGATTTAATGATTTGATTATTTTTGCAAAATAGTTATCACATTTTTAGACAGATATTTATTTTGATTCTACCAAAGTTTTCTTATTGAGGAAGGGTAGGGCTTTAGGGTTATTTCTGTAATTAATTATTAGATTATACCATACTTTTACCCAAATATGACTCCATTTTGATTGTATTGGACAGTAATCATAAATTACTATAAATCTACTAGCTTGTATTATATTATAACAAAGCTTAAAGTTTGGGAGACCCAAGCTGCCAATCTTTTGGGATAAATCAGTTTTTGGTAGCTAATATGGATTGATTTGGGCTCCTATAGAAATTTAGAGAGATTTACATTTACGGTTTTGAAGAATTTATTTAGTATTATTGTATTAGTTGCATTAAACTTGAACAATAATAGCCACCTTTGACAACAAGTGGAATTTTAATTTTTTCCATCTGAGAAATATCTTGTTCAATCATTGTCCAAAGTTTCGTTAAAGTATTTTGAAATAACTTATTTGAGTCGTGGCAGAAAGATATACCCAACTATTTTGATGTATCATTTAGTTTAATATCAATCTCTGGAAAGGAATTAATTAAGTTATAATTTGGATTTAAAGGAAAACTAGATGATATGTTCAAATTAATTTTGTAATCAGAGAATTTTGAAAATGTTTCAATGGAGTGCTGAATTTTTGATAGATCAGTATTAGGTAAAGTAAAATAAAGGTTTAAGTCATCAGCAAAAGCCATTAATGGTAGCTTTATATTATTTATTATAAGAGTTCTTTGGGTTATAAGGAGGAAGAGCATTTATATATATATATATATATATATATATATATATATATATATATATATATAGGTTCATAGGTTCATAGGTTGGTACTAGGCTATCGGCCCTAGGGCCTATACAAGCCTAGCCATAACAATGCCCTGGATATTTCTTCCCACAATATTTACTTCTCTGACCCCTGTCTAGCAGGGTGACTGACATGATCCCCGGGATGAATTTCCTATCTCCCATCCAATCATCAAGGTTCCTTTTGAAGAGGGCCAATGAGGCGCTCTGCTTGACATGTATGGGCAGTCTATTCCAGAGTATGAGGAGTCTCTGGGCCAGGAACCTATCCCTCCAGCAAGTTTTGTTCATTGTGATGAGAAGGTTTAGATCCCTGGAGCGTGTGGCTCTGAGGGATTGGGATTTCTTTAAGTGGAGCATGTCCAACAGCTCAGGGTTTGACATGGCCTTGTATGTTAAGCAGAGATTGCCTCTGAGTAGACAATATGCCACAGAGTATAGCTGGAGGTTTTTAGACGGTCAGCATATGGCATCTGCTTTAGGCCTGTGATTCTTTTAGTGAGGTATTTCTGTGGCCTTTCCAGCTATTGCAGATGCCTTGTGAGGTACATACCAAATGGGGCATTATACTCTACAATGGGTCTAATGAGGGATGAGTACAGTGAGACAATGACCTCCTTTTTTCTGGATGAAAAGCCCTTAGTGATGAGGTGTGCCACATAGAAGGATTTCCTGACTGTTGTGGTGATGTGGTTATCGAAAGTGAGACCACTGTCCACCTGTTTCCCTAAGTCTCTCATCGCACTTTCGATGTTTAGTGTACTGCCACCTATGTGGTAATTCATGGATACATGTTTTTTTCCAAAGGGGATAACTATAAATTTCTTGGCATTAAGCTTGAGCCCATGGCTCTGGCACCAGGCATCTGTTTCTGTAAGGCCCTTTTGTAGAATATCCACATAATTTGGGGATTCAATAATGGCTCTCAGTTTGCAGTCATCTGCAGACTTTGTTAGCCAGAGTCCCTTAGTGTTGGCCTGTACTTCAGAGAAGTAGATGCCAAAAAGAGTGGTCCCAGGACTGTACCCTGAGGTACTCCACTTGACACTTGTCTGGAGCTGGATTTGGAGTCGGCTACTTTTACAGTCTGAGTACTGTCAGTAAGCCAGTTGGCAACCCATCAAGTGACATAGGGATTTATGCCCAGCTTAGTAAGTTTATCTATGATTCCAGAGTGGGGGATGGTGTCAAAGGCCTTGGCGAGGTCCAGATAGGCTGTGTGGACTGCCTTACCCTCATCCGCAGCTCTGGAGACTGATTTGAAGAAGTCAATCAGATTCAGGAGACAAGATCGGCCATTCACAAACCCAAACTGGGTGGGGTCCAGTGTTTGAAGTTTGCCAATGTCTTTGTTTATAAGTTCCATGATAATGCATTCCATGCCCTTGCAGATCAGGCTTGTCAGACTGATGGGATGGTAGTTCCCGGGATCCAAGGCGGATTACCCCTTGTGGAGTGGGATAACTGTAGCTGTGCGCCACTCAGTGGGCATGAAGCCTGAGGTGAGGCTATGATTAAACATGACACTTAGGTGAGGTGCCAGTTCATTTTGTAGTTCATATAGTACACAGCCTGGGATGTCATCTGGTCCCATGGATGCTGTATTCTTAGCTTTGGAGAGTGCGGTTTCTACCTCTGTGGCTGTGATTACCAGAATTTGGCAATATGTTGGTATTGAGATGGGCCCTTTAGGGGGTGAGAGGGGGGTGAAGTTGGCATTAAATCGATCTGCCAGGATATTGACAATATCCTTGGGATCAGTATATTTAATGCCATTCTGTTGTAGCTCAGAGCAGATCTGAGCATTGCCATTTAGATTCTTGACATAGCTATAGAATGCCTTGTGGTTGTCTTTGGAATCTTTAGCAATTTTATTTTCATAACTAGCTTTTGAGGATTTTATGAGGAATCTCAGCTTCTTACTGAGGCTGGTGAGGGAGTTGTTTGCATCCTGGGATTTTCCTCTTTTCTGCAACAGTTTCTTCCTTCTGTTGTATAGTTTGTTTATAGCAGGGGACCACCAGATTGGCTTCCTTTTTTTGGAGAAGAGCATCTTGGTTCTATTTGGGATGGCAAGTTTTATGCACGAGAGGATGTGCTCATACAGTGCCTTAGTGTAGGATTCTGCAGTCGAACTTTCAGATCCCATCTGCATGGATGTCGTGAAGTTTGTCACTTCTGACTTCAGTAGCATGAAGTTTACATTTGGAGAAGTTTTTAAGGAGATTTCCTTACTGGGGGGTGGGGGTGGGATGTGGATGTCAAGGGTAATTTGCTTATGGTCAGACCTAACCAATGAGGGGGTGACCACTGGTGTGGAGCATCTATCTCCCATGTTGGTAATGACCAGGTCTAGGATATTGGAGCCCCTGGTGGGGGACAATGGATTCATTGATCCAGGGTGTTGGAATTTATGAATTCCAAGAACTGTTGGGAAAAGGAGTTGTTACCTGCGTAGTGTTCTCAATTAATGGTAGGGTAGTTGAAATCACCCAGTATTAGGGTGTTTGGTTGTATCTTAATATTTTCCAGCATGTTTAGAAAGGTGTAGTGAGAATCTTGGGGCAAGGTGGGGGATCTGTAGCAAGCTACAATTTGGATTGCAGTCTTACCTAGTGTTAGTAGCACCTGGAGAATTTCAGATGCATTGTGTTGGGAAACTAGCCTGGAGGTGTGAATATCCTTGCTGAATATGGACACTCCTCCATCTTTAGTGTTTTGGTCTTGGTTTTGTGGCCAAAAAGTGTGGTAAGAGTTGTAGCCTGGTATTGCAGGGGTGCTCTCTGGAGCCTTGAACCAGGTCTCAGTTACTGCACAGATATCGATGTTCTCCATTTTTCGGAGTGCCTCGAGAGAGTGCATTTTGATGTTTAGACTAGACATAGATATATATTAAATAAGTATGTGGATAATGGGCACCCTTGTCTTGTTCCATTAATAATTTTTATTGGAGATGAAGCACTCTTATTTATATGTAAAGTTGTGTGTGCATTTGCATATAGAGTTTTTATTGAATTTATAAAAGCTTGTGGTAGGCTAAAATATGGCATTACTGAAAAAAGAAAATCTAAGCTGAGTCTAAAGGCTTTAGAAGCATCTAGAGCAAGTGCAAATATTGAATTATTTTCTCTAGATAATAAAATCAGCATATCAAATGTCAGCCCTGAAGTAAACCCGATTGGTTAGGTGTGATTATACTTGGTAATAATGGTTTCAATCTGTTTGCCAATAGTGAGGCAAATATTTTAATATCTATGTTTATAACAGAAATCAGTCTATAATTAGTAGATGTTTAGGGTCAGTATTTTCCTTGAGGATAAATATTATTTTAGATTTATTTTGATATAGGTCTGTTATCCTATTTTCTTTAATGTAACTGAATAGATGTAATAGGAGTTTTTAGATTTTTAGACTACAAGTTTTATTAAAGACTGTTATATAGCCATCAGGTCCAGGGGCTTTGCCCATCTTAAGATTTTTTATTACATATAGGATTTCTTGTAAGGTGAAAGGTGCTGTAAGGAGTTTCTGCTGACATTGGTTAAGTTTAGGAAAATCTAACTGACTTAAAAAATTGATATTTTTCTTTTAGTGTAAATCGTGAGTTTTGCTTACCATGCTTGCGAATAAATTTGTTCAAAGAGTTGAGTAATTTTGATATTTGAATTGTAAATTTTCTTTTGTTATATGATTTTGATTATTAATGGAGAAGCTTTATTAATGTTTAGCATTCTTGCTAGTATTTTTGATGAAACGTGTGTCCATTCAGAATATGTAGCTAGCATTTTCATTTCATTGAATGGTACTTGTTTCATATATAATTGTAGCTTCGATGAAGTTCCTCTTCAAGTTCACCAATTTTTCCTTCAATGCTTTTTTTCTTTTGACCTAAGATTTTTTAATAGTGAGATGCTTTGTTATTAAGTATAGCCCTGATCTGAGCCTTAGCAGCAGCCCATTGTATATCAAAAGGAATATAGTAACTAGAAGGGCTGTTCATAAACTCATCAAGTACCTTGTTAACTGCCTTAACAATATCTTCTTTCTGAAGTAATGTAGGGTTAAGAATCCAGTTATAGCCTCTCCTATTGATATTTTATGTATTGGTCCAGTTAACAGTAAGTGTAATTCTAGAATGGTCCAAAAAGAATTGTGGTTCTATGTGAAATTCAATATTGGATCTCAAAAACACTTCTGAAATTAAGAAGAAGTTCAACCTTGCCCATGTTTTAGAACAATGTGAGTAGAACATACATTTCTCTAATGCTTCATTTCTCTTCTGAAAATTGAGGTGGTCAAATAAATTGAAATATATTTTTATGTTTGAGACTGCTATTGAAGCATGAATACTGTATGTTTTACTTCTACTTGTCCTGTCAAATATAGGATCTTTAACCACATTCCAATACCGCCATATTATATAATAATAATTAGGGAAATTACTTAGTATTTTGTAAATTGATGTTATAAACTCATGTTGTTTGGTGCAAGGTATATATAGGTTCAGTAATAGTATGGGCTTATCGAAAAAATGTATTTTTAAGAACTACACAACTCCCTTCATCTGAGTTATATTGTAATATGCTATCCTTTACAGATTTTTTGATGATAATTGCTACCCCTGTACTGTTTAACTTAGCACCTGATTTGATTACAGCCCCAATCCATTTTTTACCTAACTCTTGAGTCCATTGACCTGACATCATATGGGCCTCTTGAGCAAATATTATTTTAGCCTCTGATTTAAATGCTAAATGAAAAAAAAAATCTTCTTTTCTTTTCTATTTGTATGCCTTTCACATTCCATGAATCAGTTGCCCACATTAACGCTCCCATTAAAAGTATAAAAGAGGATGGTGAACATGTGTTTCCTCAGACCATATGTTCCATTGTCATTGCAAAATTCAAAAGAAAGAAAAATGACACACAATGTTCAACTCTTCTTGCTATTATCCTGTTCCTAACCACACTCCAAAAGTGCCAGGAAGAGACTAAGCTAGCAAAGTATAAAGAACCATATAAGCAAACAGCATCAAAATCTTGAATCCATGTATGTTTTTCATGCCTTAACATTTTCACCCTGATATTTAATATAAAAAACATTTTTAAGCAGATTAAAACTATCATAACCTCTGCATAACTCTGTGATACTAGTCATGTAGCCCCACTATAAGAAGTAAACTTGTAGTGTGTAAAAGACAGAATGAATATTTTTCAGTAATTGTTTAAATTCAGAATTAACTGCAAACAAGTAAACAAATCATTTTTAGTACAATAATTCACTTTTAACCTGGTGGTTTTCTTATCTATATTATAAAATCAGTAAGGAT
The DNA here is from genome assembly GCF_019279795.1 of Protopterus annectens. NCBI lineage: Eukaryota > Metazoa > Chordata > Ceratodontiformes > Protopteridae > Protopterus > Protopterus annectens. The sequence continues at coordinate 1,681,128,911 of NC_056735.1, read as the reverse complement.
ATGTTATAAATGATGAAATCATTTGCAATTTGAAAGCAAGGATCAACTTTAATGCTTTCTTTCTGATAGAAAACAGCTCCAGTACATGAGACCACTTTTGCAGGGACTTCCTTATGAAAAAATGTCAGGAAGTGCTCTGTATAAATTCTTTTGACTATAAACAGGACCCAGGAGATGTCACGGCCATTAACAATCTTAAATTAGCACAGACAAAACTCCAGTGCATGACACATTGCATGTATACCCTTATACTGTCCCAAAATTAGTTACTTAGTTAATAAATCTTGGTTTCAACCTCTTTCAGTATGCCCATTGGTATTTGGTATACAGTCTTCCAATAATACTTTAACAGCCCTTCATTCGGATGTTTTGTTAAAAACATTTATAAAGGCTTGTTTCACTTCTTTTGGTGACTCGACCAAGTATTTAGTTTCTTTCTCCTGGAATATTATGGTAGCGGGGTATCTCATTTGGAATTTGATCCTTTTCCTGATCAAAAATGTACAAAATGGTGAAAGTTTCTGTTGATCTTGTTTAATTTGATATGGTAAATCCCAGGCAAAAGTAATTTTATTCCTGTTCCATGTTAATGCTCTTTTCTTTTTAGCAGCTGTTAGAATTTTAAAAGCATCATGGTAATTTAGGACACTCACCCTAACCGGGAAAAGCCGAAAGATAGAACAACAACAATAATATATATATATATATATATATATATATATATATATATATATATATATATATACTTGTCTCAGTTTATCCTGTGTCAGTGATAATCTGGTGAGATTCTGCCTAGTTATCTAGGAGACAGCTGATAATTTGGTGTAAAACTTCAATTAGATTGGATTGTTCCTACTTTTCAGGTACCCCTCATATCAAAATGTTATCTCTTAGGTTCATAGGTAGGTACTAGGCTATCTGCCCGAAGGCATTTATAAGCCTAGCCATAATGTGTTGGCTTTTGCCGCCCCGCCCTTAGATTAGTTCCCTGTGTCTCTGTCCAGCAGAGCCATTGAAGTGATTCCCCGGGGTAAACTTTCTGTTTCCCATCCACTCGTCAAGGTTTTTCTTGAAGAGGATTAGCAAGGAGCTCTGCCTAATGTAGATTGGAATCTTGTTCCAGAGCATGGGAAGTCTCTGGGACAGGAATCTATCCCTCCAACACGTCCTATTTATTGTTGTGGTGAGGTTTAGATCTCTGGAATGTGTGGCTTGAGGGGATATGGTTTTCTTTAGGTGCAGCATGTCCATCAATTCTGGGTTGGACATGGCCTTGTATGTCAGGCAGAGATCACCTCTAGTTAGTAGACGGTATGCAACTGAGTACAGCTGGAGTTTCTTCATTTGAGCTGCATAGGGCATCTGCTTGAGGCCAGTGATCCTCTTGGTCAGGTACTTCTGTGGTCTTTCCAGTTGTTGCAGGAATCATGTAAGGTACATCCCAAATGGGGCATTGTACTCTATGATGGGTCTGATGAGTGATGCGTAGAGCGGCTCAATGACCTCTTTTGATCTGGATGCAAACCCTTTTGTGATTAGGTGGGCCACATAGAAGGATTTTCTAACCACTTTGGTAATGTGATTATCAAAGGAGAGGTTATTATCTACTTGGGTCCCCAGATCCCTTATTATGTCTTCTGTATTTAGGGGGCTACCACCTATGTGGTAGTTTGTGGGTACTTTGTTTTTTCCAAAGGGGATGACTATCCACTTTTTGGCATTTAACTTGAGGCCATGGTTTTGAAATCAGGTATCTGTCTCAGGGAGACCCTTTTGGAGGATGTCTGTGTCAGCCGGAGAGTCAATTATAACCCCAAGTTTGCAGTCTTCTGCGAACTTGGTCAGCCATAGTCCTCCTCTGCTTGCCTGTGCTTCTGAGAAGTATATGCCAAACAGGAGGGGTCCTAGGACTGAGCCCTGGGGAATGCCACTTGTAACCGGTTTAGAGTCACACCTAGCTCCCATAACTCTTACCATGTGGGTTCTGTCCATGAGCCAGTTGGCAACCCATCTCATGATGTAGGGGTTTATGTTCAGACTGGTGAGCTTGTCTATAATACCTAAGTGGGAAATGGTGTCAAAGGCCTTTGTGAGGTCTAGGTAGGCTGTGTGGACCACCTTTCCCTCATCTATAACCTTGGTAACTGTCTCAAAGAAGTCCACCATGTTTAGGAGGCATGATCTGCCCTTAACAAAGGCGAACTGGGTAGGGTCCAGTGTTTGGAGGTTCCCAATGTCTCTGTTAATGAGATCCATGATGATGCGCTCCATAGCTTTGCAGACCAAGCTAGTCAGGCTTATAGGGTGATAGTTCCCGGGTTCTGTTGTGGATCCACCTTTGTGGAGCAGAATAACCATTGCTGTGTGCCACTCTGTGGGCACATAGCCTGTGGAGAAGCTGAATTTAAATAGTGTGTTTAGGTGAGGGGTTAGTTCATCTTTGAGCTCATGTAGGACACAGCCTGGGACACCATCCGGTCCCATTGATGCTGTGTTTTTGGCTTTGGAGAGGGCTGTTTTAACCTGAGTGTCTGTGATTTCAGGGGCACTACATTCTTCTGGTATAGTTATGGGCCCTTTTGGGGATGAGAGGGGGTGAAGTTTGCACTGAACCTGTCTGCCAGTATGTTAGCTATATCTGTCAGTTCAGTGTATTTTGTGCCATTCTGCACTAACTCCGAGCAGATCTGAGAATTGCCACTAAGATTCTTGATAAAGCTAAAGAATGTCTTGTGGTTATCTTTGGAGTCCATGGCAATTTTTCTTTCGAAGCTATCCTTGGATGATTTTATGAGGGAATGTAGTTTCTTGCTGATACTGATCAGGGATGCCTTCCCTTCTTGGGATTTTACTCTTTTCTGTACTAGTTTCCACCTTCTATTGTATAGCTTGTTTATGGCAGGGGCCCACCAGACTGGTTTCCTTTTCTTGGAGGGGTGAGTCTTGGTTTTGTCTGGGATAGCATGAGCCATGCATTCTTGTAGGTGCCCATAGAGTGCATTAGTAAAGGATTTTGCAGCTTGGACAGCATTATCCTTTAGCATGGGAGCTTTGAAACTTCCCACCAAGATCTTAAGTAATGTGAAGTTAGCTTTTGAAAAGTTTTTCACAGTGGTTTCTTTGACCGGGGGTTGTGGCAGAATGTGGATATCCAGAGTAATTAGTTTATGGTCAGATCTAACCAGCGAGGGGTTGACCTCTGGTGTGGAACACCGGTCGCCCATGTTGGTGATGTCCAGGTCCAATATGTTGTCACCTCTGGTGGGGTTGTTGATCAGTTGATCCAGGGCATTTGAGTTTATAAATTCTAGGAAATGTTGAGCAAGGGAGTTTGTACTAGAGTAGTTCTCCCAGTTAATGTTTGGGTTATTGAAATCACCCAATATCAGGGTGTTTGGTAGGACCTTTATGTTTCCCAGTGTTTCCAGGAATGCGGAGTGGGGGTCCTGAGACATGGTGGGTGATCTGTAGCAAGCTATAATTTGAATAGCAGTTTTGCCCATTGTTAATTGCACGTGGATGATCTCTGAAGCATTGTGCTGTGCCACTAACCTGGAGGTGTTGGTATACTTGATGAATATGGATACTCCACCATCTTTTGTATTTCGGTCCAGGTTTTGTGGCTGAAATGTATGGTATGAGTTGTAGCCTGATAGTGCTGCGGTGCTCTCTGGAGCCTTAAACCAGGTTTCTGTTACTGCACATATATCAATTTTCTCCATACTGAGGAGCGCTTTGAGTGCGTGCATTTTGAGGTTTACCCTCAGTTTTTTTGTTACTTGTGCTATTTATGGCGATGGGTTTGTCTTTTGAGCCTTGCCTAGAAAAAGGCACTATGGGGGTGGCAAGAGCCTTGGCCAGTAGTCAAAAGCCTAAGTGTGACAGGTGCAAGCTTGTCAATCTTGTCATCCCAGGCTGACAGGCACTGGATCCCCTTTGAATCTCACCAGAATCTTAGCCAGTTGTTGAAATTGATCATTTTTTCTCTATACGGTGGTATCTTTCTTGGTGAGGGCAGGATGCTAATCAGGGTCAGGGTCATACCGGCCGGAGCTATGTGATCAGAGAGCTCCTCCATGTCTCTTTTCATGTAGTCCAGGGTGGTACGGCTCAGGTCATTCACATCAACATGGACAATGTCAGAGTCATATTTGTTTGTACTTGTTCTGGAGTGACCTGAGAGCTTGTGTTATGTGGCAGATCCTGGCACCTGACAGGCAGCTAACAGTAACCTTCTCCTTGTTCAGCCTAGTGAATGGGACATCACTGTGCCTGACTATAGAGTCACCTATTACTAGTGTGTTGGGTATGTTATTTTGCCTTAAGGGCTGTGATTGCGTGGCACACTGGTTTTGTGAAGTATGTGTTTTATGGTTTGTGTTGGGGGATGGAAGTTGCTTGGATGTCTGCTTTGGAGGTCTCTGTTGCTTTTGCAGATTTTTATTTAGAACCTCCGAGTATGATTTCTTGTATATATGTATGTGATTTTTGCCAGCGCTGGTTTCATAGGTCTATGTGAGACTGGTGGTATGATGCAAGCAAATCCCTTTTCCTCTTGACTGCCTGGTCCAGTCTTGGGTTGAGAGAGCTTAGCCTCTAGTTTGGCTGTATAATTGCATCTCTCACATGTATTAGTAGTGTTTGGTGGAAGGAAGAGAGGGTTGTCTGTGTACATGAGGCAATTATAACATTGCCTCAAAATGCCCAGATTCACTAGTTGGACCGGAGAGTACACCTAAAACTGCCCTCTGGACATGCCTGGATAGGTACAGTGAACTGTTTTACTGATTGGCTGGTAAGGTTGAATAGAGAGCCTTGTCCTTCTCTACAGTATGGTGGGGGGGGGGGGTCTAGTGCTAAGGTTTATTAGTGCTTGCTATGAGTTTTGAGCAAATGCTGGGATGAGAAGTGAATGGTTTGAGTGCTTAAGTTGAAAGTTTCTCTAGTTCCAAGTGAAAAATTGAAGAGTAGTCTTTGTGGAGCCAGGAATAATTGTACCCTAGCTGCCTGGTGCACAAAACCACCCAAATGCGGGTTTTATAGCAGAGAAATGAAAGAGATAGAAATTATCCCAAAATGGCCAATAAACTACTAATTTCTGGGCTGACACCACTCCTCCAGGGACAGATAGCCTGGTCAAAGCTCCTTCTCTTACAGTGAACAGAGAAACTTCTACTTCATTCTTCCAGGTCTAGAATTTTTTGTTCTGGTTCTTTAATAGCTTTACTGTTGGATTTTAATGTTTTTTCTATCTGATTGATTTTTATTTCATTTTCCATTGTTTTAGCTTGTTTTATCTACTCTGTCCACTGTTTGATTCACTGTGTTTCCAAAAGTCTGCATTTGGTTTGATAATTGCTGAGTTGCTGCTTGCAATGGTTGTAGCACCAGCTTGAAGTCTTCTAAGCCCAAATAATGGTATGTTTTCAGTTTATTTTTACCCATTTGGCCTTCACATTGTCTGGTAGTTCTTGGTCGTTTAGAAATACTTTTTTTTCTGGAGTGGTTATTGTGAAAAATTTATATTTAGATGTTTGTATGTCCATAGTTTCTGTTTTGTTTGCCATCCTGTATTTCCTTTTGATAATGTATGGTTTCTCTTCTTTGCAGCCCGTTGTACTGGAGTTTTATCAGGAAAGACATCTGCATTTTGCTGGTAAGTTTCTACATATTTATTTATTTACCCCCCCCCCCCACACACACAATTTACAGGTTAGCAGATTGTCAAGCTAACCTTTAAAAGCATTTTAGAACTTAGCTTACTGTGTTTACAATGGTTTAAGTGACCTTTGCTGTAAGGCATGATGTTCTGTCACAGGGTTAATGAGAAGAAAAGTGATAACCTGGTAGGTAGCCCCCAAAGCAGTGACTTTAACATGTATCTTCAATGTAGGAGATCATGTATGATGTCTGTATATTGACCAAATACTTGTTACAGAAGTGTTGACCATACCCATATTGCCTGATGTTGACCTCAATTATGCACATCTGATTTTATGCTTATCGGCCATTTGAACCCCAGTTCCAGGGGCATCACCATCATCCACAGGCATATATATATTTCTATTAAATGTGGAGCATACTGCTCAAAGAGTTAATATGGGTGTTAAAACTAAAGATGGGTAGGTACCTTATTGCAATCGATGGTATTACTGCTGCCTATTTAGTTACTCAAGTACGGAAACACAGTAATGATGATGAGCCCAAAAGTGATGTGATGAGATGTATACCAGTAAAATGGGGGTGAAGTAATAAATCGGGTAAGAAATCTGAGTGGGATGTCTAAAGAAAGAGAGAGAGAAAGCAAAAACAGTAAACATACACTGTTATGAAAATAAAGAAAAGGATGGTGAATGTCCAACTTCTTGAAGATATAGAATTGTCTTTGGATTGAACCAGGTGCTAGGAATGAAGCAACAGAACAGGGAAAATTAAGTGGGGAGATATGGATATATCTTACGGATAATGACCAAGGGTGATAGAAAGTCTTTCCACATTTCTTGGAATATTTTATAACATAATATTGAAGGAAAGAAGTAAGGGAAAGCCTATTCCAAGAAATGGAGAAAGAGGCAGACATAAAGGGATATATAGTAAGGATTGGTGGGCATATAATTAGGGGCTCTATGAAGAAAGGATCTGAAAGGCAGGACATCTAGAAGAGAGAAAGGAGGGAAAGAAGGACATGGAAGGAAGGAAGGAAGGAAGGAAGGAAGGAAGGAAGGAAGGAAGGAAGGAAGGAAGGAAGGAAGGAAGGAAGGAAGGAAGGAAGGAAGGAGTAGAGGGGCAAAGTACAGAGGAGTAGGCTTGGGACAAGAGATGAAAGGTGTGGACAAGTACCAATAGTGGCATGGGAATACTGGAAATTGGGTAGTAATACAGATTTTAAACTGAAAATAACAGAGTACCACAACATTCTAACTGGGCTATTTAAATTATGATTTATGGAGTTCAGTTTGACCTTCATGTCATTGGCCTGTGATTTACCGATGCTCGTAATATGATGACATCAGTAAAGCCATGACTGCAACTATGCCCATGTGTGACTGTATGCAAGAAAGATTTGTAAAGCTGCACTTTGGACTTGTAGAAAACAGTGAAAGGGTAAGTGAAGAGTAATCATGCAAACTTTTGATCTGATACTTTCTCCCAGATGCACTAATTAATTTGAGAAGATTGGAAATTTAACAAAATATTATTTTTATGTTTACTTGCACTGATTGATGGATAGATTCTATGAACAAATCAGTTCCTTTTCACTATGGTTCAGCATTTAAAATGTGCTTACAAATGTTTGTCTTCACATTGTAATCCTTTGATGATTTGTATCATCATTTTTGTTTTGTCATCCTTCCAGAACCATAGTTATGATGAAAAAAATTAATTATTCAAGGAGTATTCAAATGCACCTTTCAGTAGCAAAAATATGAGGCAAACCAGACATTAATTTTAATTGCATTGATATTTAAAAAGAATACATATTGAGAAATGCAGACCAGCTCTATTCCTGACTGCTTAGACCTATTCCTTTTCAATGTTCATTATCTCACACTTTTTGTGATAATCATTTTGGTTTATTTAATGAGCTTCATTTTATCTCCTTGTTAAAGTTCTCATCATAGGATGTACAGGACATTTGAAGGTTACTATAATATGTAGACTGAGAATATGTTGCTGTAAAATTCACATTAATTATGGAAATGCCATATAAAATTATTGAACTGAAAATTTAAAAATGGGAGAACATAAGAATGATACTTGATCTTCAAAAGCAATACATTTTAATAGTGATCTGCATGCCTGCCATTTTACTCTGGTTTTGTTTTAGGTCACTTCCTGACCACTATGCTTTTGTGTTTGCAGATGTATCTAGTGTGATCCCACAGACTGTTGCCAAAATCTTTTAATCAATTCTGGCCATTCAGCATCTGATGCTACATTTTAGTAGTTTAAGTATTCAGTCTGTTGTATTTATTGTGTCCATTTTGTCATCTCATTCTTCTGCAGTAGGATGTATAAAATATAATTTATAATTGTCTCTCCAGTGAATCAGTCAGAATATTTGCTTAGGTTTCAGTGTCTCTTATTAACTCTGACAAGAGTGATGCATATTATGTTTTCTCTGTAGCTGGAACAGCAGTAGAGATATATGCTAATAATATTTGAACCTTCTTGGAGAAAAAATTTATTTTTCGTACTGCAGATAGAGGTGTAGCTAGAGTGAGTGGGGTGAAGGGGTAGTGTTAGAAGGTACAATTGGTTTACCAGGATTAACAAAAGAAAAGAAGGCTTTTTTTATTTTCAACTTAAAGATGAAGGGGGAGCCAGATTAGGAGATGTTATCTGGTATGAAAGTCATTCCTTGCCAAGCAAACCATATTTTTACTAACTCCCAGGAGAATTGTACTTTCTCTTGCAAGGTATATGTTATCATTCAGAGCTAAGTTACACTCGTTCTAAACATGCAGACAGGAGCATAATACACATTCACATCTTTGTGTGGCACATTCTACACCCTGACAAGTAAGTTCAGAATATAAAATTAAATTAGAATGTGCTTTATAATCATGTGTTTCACTCTTTACCAGTCTTAGTTTTGTGATAGCATCACATCCAGTCCCCCATAACAAAGTCATAGCTTTCTATTCCTTCCCCTGCTCTGGCAGCTGAGCAGCTCCCTCAGTTCTTCACTTCAAATTTAAAAGCTTTTTTCTCCTTTAAACTGTAGCAAGCTGATTTATGTTGGGAATCTGACCAAACTGTAGCAATGTTCAAAAAATATGTTGTCAACCATACAACCAAATCAAGCCACCAAAACAAAGCTCTGAGTAAAAGTGGCACTCTTTCTAGTTTAGCATAGCAACATCTATGGAAACTCAACTACTTTACAAGGATACCATTACAGTGAAATTTTACATTATGTTTAGCATATACTTTGATTGCATGTAATTTTACTTACTTAGAAAATCATATAATATGCTAGAAAACTACCTTGAACTTACAAGGATAATGGTAGCTCAGTCTGGGAAGAATTGTTCTTGGTTCCATTTAGTAAATTAGTGCAAACAAAATGTGTTGACTTCTGAAACATTCATGCATGTATTTCATATAACAGAAGAAAGTGCATCTAGAAAAGGTTAAGTTACTTAACTCTAATAAATACATTTTGGGAGACAGTGCTTACATTATTGTGGTGACAGTGAAGAAAACAGTGCTTTTGTTATATGCCGGTTATGTAGCATAAGTAGAAATAAAAAGAAAAGTGCAGATTTACTTATTCTTTGAAAAAAAGCTTTATGTGATATGAGTATCAATCAAAAGAACAACTATGATTTGGCATTAAACTGTATGATCTTAAATGAAACTACCTACTTCTCCTCACTTGATTACAGCACACTTAGTTCTGCCTTGTGATGTTATGGAAATGAAAGCACCTGCTTTAAATGATCTGCAGAGAGACGCTCATTATGTGGTCATTTCAAGTCTACCCAGATGTCTTATGGTAATATACAATACAAGAGTAAAACAGCGGATAGAGTGACCAATATACTGTGGGGGGATTTTGTTTCATTTAAGCCTGAGCATGTTTGAAAAAGGACTGAAATAATGAGTGCATTACTTACCTCTAAAAGTCACACATCCCTAATATCTGCTTTATGATGACTGGGAAATTTTTCAGAATACTCCAATTAAAAAGTGTGAGACTTGTGAAGAAAGCTGTTTCTCAGCTGGCAGGTATCTGTATTAGTGGTCTGCTCTGTGGTCTAGATGAACAAAGGCCTGACTATGACCCTGATGATTTGAATTGAAGTGGATGGGATGGGAGTGTCGATTTCAGTTCACCTATTTTGGCAGAAGGATAAGGGCATCCCATCAGACCAATGCTCAAATGCAAGGAAAGATTCACATTAGAGGCCAATGAGCAGAGGTTGTAGGCCTATTACAATTCAAGAAATAGGATGAATGCAAATTTTCCATGCCAGTTGAGAAGTAACATGTGAACAGACTTGACATGCTAACTGAAACATATTGAATCTGTAATCAAGAAAATCACTGAAGAAAAAAAATCTGAAATAAATATAAAAATTCTATGCCACAAGTGTCTTGTAGAGAACAGGGGAGGAAACTGTAGAACACTGCTGCCACCTTGGCAAAGGAATATTTTGCACATATAGCAGGCAATTATGTGATACACAGTGGCACATAAAAGCTGTGTTATGCTATGCATGTGCAAAATGTGTTAAATAAAACTAGGAAGAAACATCCGTGGCTGTTGATACACTAATCTACATTCATAGTCTAGCATATCAGAAGTATAGAATGAGTTAGGTGGGTGACACACCAGGAGGCAGGCAAGTGTATACAAGGTGGCAGTCAAAGTAATGGAAGAAGGATGGCACCAGTGACATAAGGATAAAACATTTATGGGTGAGCAGCTGTGTGACAAGGAAAATAAAAGAAGTCCCCTGTTTTTTTCTGCAGACTATGCAATCTATGGTGGCCAGCAGGGACAAGAGGGATAGTTGGAAGGTAATAGAGGTCTCTGCAGTGTATGGCAGTATGACTGTAGAACACAGGATAGTTGAAAGATAATAGAGGTCCTTGTGGTATATGACTGCTGTAGCAATGAGCACTAATACCACGGTGAAGAGTTCAGGGACTGAGAGCAAAGATAAGAGCCCAAACCAGGACATCTACCAGCAGATTGTAAGTAAACAGAGCATCCAGTACCTTCAAACAGTATCTTACTGTTGTTCAGATAGAGAGTTCAGGTGGAACCTGTTTGGGTGAGCATAATAAACATGATCACCTTACCAGCAGGCAACATGCACAGGGAGGATACAATCCACTGGCAATGTGTGCAGTGTTGGAATATATAAATAATAGGATAAAACGTACTGGACTATATGTACATTGACTATCTGCACACAACAGGTGGGTGCACACTGAGGAATGGCCTGGATGCACTGGGAATACTGTATTAAGTAAGCACAAATGGTGCTATCTGTAAGGGGCAAGATGATGCTGCTCACCTGCTGAGTCCTGCATTATAGGAAGAAACAGCAGGTGTTGTGGCAAAGCTATTATGTCTAACATAAAACAGGGATGTGAGGTATAACAAATAAATGCACACCATCATGGATCTGAGCTAATAGATGATGTTAATGAATATAGGAAGGCCACCTATTATTTTAATGAGGGATAATCATGTAGGGGTGTGAGAAAAATGAAAACACTGTTATCTGTGTTAGCATGGCTGGCAGGAGATTTGTGTATATTCTCAGATGAACTTTTATTGCATGCCAGCATGTCTAATTGTAAAAATATAAATACATTTTTAAAATGTTAAGTATTTCCCTGTTATACAGAATGTTTACATAATCTGTAAGTGTTTTGATTCATTTCTAATGACACATGTTTGTGAGGCAGATTCTAAAGTACTGTTTGTGAAGAATCAGCTGAACAGTGGATGATGTCATTAGAATGTTCCTGGTTGCTAGGTGATTATTTGAGCAGCCAATTGAAAGGAAAAATAACTTTTTTAAACAGCTGACTGTTATTTTTAAAATAAGACAGCTGAGACTGTTAAGCAGTGCAGTTAGTGAAGAGCAGCAGTTAGTCTAGGGTTAACGTCAGTTACAATGTTGTGCAGAAGACAGCTGGAAAAGGACTCACCAGAACTGGAAGCCTGCCTTTGGCTTGCTGTTATGTTTTAAATTAGATCAGGGCTAGTATTTTCTAGTTAGATTAGGAAAGTTTAGTTATTTATCTAGAGTTTTTCTAAGATGATGGACTTCTATCCTACAGTTTAATTTGATGTTTCTGATGATTGAATTCTAGTGTTTATTGAAAGTTGTTGATTTACATTCTTGTAATCATTTTACTTATTAAATATTTTTCATCACTTTACATTGTGGCTGGACAATCAGTGTGTTCTTTGGAGATTAGAGAGTGCTTATACTTGTTTGATACTCCCCAGGTCACCTTGAATGCCTGGCTGCTTCTGGTCATAACTATCATTTATTTTGATATTTATTTTTTAATAATTGATCCCCTTTGAAGGGCATGTAGACCTGTCTAACTCTGGTGGCAGCATTACCATTTGTACTGGGGAGGGGACACAGCTGGAAATCTGTGTCAGGCTTTCCATAAGTGTTTGAGTTGTGAAACCTGAATTTATTTTGAGTGTGAGTGAGTCAGAGATCTTAACTGGAACACATTGCTCTGAAGTGTATGATAAGGGATTACATTTGGGGTGAACAGAGGTTTATAGTCCAGTCCCAGGAAAAAAGAGCATGTTCCTGTTGTGCTCTTAAGGGAACCTGTGGAATTTTACTCTTGTGTGCTCTGTGGTTTGGTGTTTTCTGTGACGCTCCCACACCCAAGTCAGTGGTAAGGGTTGAGACTCCTTAATTACGGACCTGGGTTTTAAGTGGGTGAAGTCATGTTATTGATGGTAGTCCAGTGGGATATTAGCCAGGTGTCACAGGTGGTTATGGAGAATAGGCTCTCAGATGATATCAGCACCGACAGTATAAGCTGTTTCATGAAGGATATGCACAGTTGGACCAATGGCTCCAGTGTATGAGACTTGCCATGCACTGTGCCAGAAAATGCATGATCTGAACATACTGACATACTGTGTTATCAGTGATACACTTAGTGTTTTACCACACATCTTCCAGTACATGTATGTCATGAAGAAAACTGTGGGCACTGGCTGCAGCAGGACACCTTACTCACTCTTATGCACATATTGATGCATAACTGAATGGCAGTGCTGCACAGATGGGCATGACTTTTGTATCCACCCCTGCTGCTTGTCTTTATATCAGATTTTATTGCCAGTATGTCTAGTTTTTGCCGGGAACACTTTCCAATAAAAAACATGCACAAGGCATGTTTCTAATAAATAAAAGATAGTAGTAGTCAATATCCATGAGGTGATATCACTGCAAGCTCAATCCCCTTAATGGCAATTATCTTTTAGTAGTCATAGTCTTTACTGTGAGCTCAAGCCTTGTCCATGACTTGGGACATGCAACTGTCATACTATCTCCTTCAGAGAAGTGAGCAGACATAACCTTTTCATGCCTGCTCTTTCTCAGCCAGCTGTTCTAGGTCCCAGGCTGCAAATGAGCCTATAACATTTGCTTATAGTCAGAAATTCACTGCTCTGTGCCACAAACTGTTTATTCCTGGAGACATTTTCTGAGGTTCTTAGGTCACTGCATACTAATAAGGACTTGTACAGGCTTTAATTATTGGATCTCCCAGTAGTTTCAGATTCCAAAATAGTGCATGTTATGATTGCCCTGGTCAGACAGGCAAGTATAAATATTCTGAGCATGCCATGAAAAGATGGTGTGACCTCTGGGAATCACAGCTTGTCTGTCTCCTGTAATAGTCCCCGTGACGCTAACATAGTGGGAATATTTGTAAATGCAAGGTAAGGGAGTGTTCTTTTAGAAAGCCATAGTGTATGGTGTTGTGAGTTCTACTGTACCAAGTGACATTATTTATACGTGTGAGCTCATTACTTACAGAACCTCGAGTGCCTGCATCTCTATAGTCTTTTGCATTCTACTGTCTTTTCCAGGTGTCTCTGTCTTAGTCTGTATATCATCTACCGTGTCTAATTTTTCACCATGACAGCAACTATCCCACAGACAGCAAAACACTTTATGCAGCATCAAACCACTCATAAAAGAAGTTTTCTCAGTCATAACTCTGGGATATATCATGCAAACAAGTCTTTCCTGAGTGACAGTATATCCCACTAAACAACCCGCTGATGACAGGAGGAGGAAGAATAAAGTGCCTAATGTGTAGGGTCTGTAGCATATCCAAGAAATGACAGGAAGACTAGGTGGATGTAACCCTTCCATCCACAGAGTCATTATCTATTTCTGTGCAGGAGCACCTCAGTAATGTCTTATGGTATGTAGCTTTTCCAAAGTGTAGCAGTGCAGTCAGAAGCAGGAAATAGACTGATACTAATTATAAGCAATGTGATGAAATGGCTCAATTTTCATGGGCAGGATTGACACTATCAAAGATGAGTTTTTTCCTTGTCAATATAGTCTCCTCGCAGTGCTTATCATATGAACTGGCATTTGACTAGAGCAGACTGTGAATGTAGCAACAAATGTGTGCCTCTTGTGATATAATTAGAACACTGACTGTGGTGTGGGCACTCATGCCATACCTGCTAAAAGGTAATGCATCAAGACTAATTTTCCTACACACTAAGGAAGATAGTAGAGTGCTGGCCTCTTCAGTCAAGATGCCTTTATAAATCAAGGTAATCTGATTAGGTAACGGCTCATCTCCACTGTGTTTCTCTTAGATAACATTGATGATATGGAAGTGACAAAACAGGGCAAGATCCATTGAACAAAACCCTGCCTTAGCCACATCTTATAGGCCCATATGTTTGTAGGTAAGTACTAGGCTAGCTGCCCTTGAGGGTTATTTTAAGCCTAGTGTGTTTCCCTTTTTGTGCTCAGAATAACCTGTCCAGTTTGGTTATAGATTGACCTTACCCATCCCATTGTCGATAATTATATATTACCCTAATGAGAATAACTGGAGTCATACCACAGAAGGATTTAGGAGATGTCTGTCCATTTCTAGTACAGGGGGCAGTCCTAGGTAAATTTTCTGTTTCTCATCCATAGATCTAACTTATGCTTGAATATAGATAGGGATAAACTTTGCTTTATCTGGTTGAGGGAGTCTGTTCCACAGCAGCAGTATTCTATGTGAGATATAACTGCCCCTCTAAACCATTCTGTTGATGTTGCAGAAGAGGTTTAGATCCCTAGACTGAGTATTTCTGATGCCATTTGACTAGCTGATGTGCAGTAAATCCATCAGTAATGGGCCAGACGATGCCTTGTGTATGCCAGACACAGGTCACCTCTTAGCAGTCTATAGGAAACAGAGTTTAGTGGCAGATCTTTGAGTCAAACCATGTAAGACATATTGGCTAATTCATTTGGGGATTCAATAACTGTTCCTAGCTTGTAGTCATCTGCAAATCTAGTCAGCCAGAGCCCTTTGGTATTGGCTTTTGCTTCAGAAAAGTAGATTCCAAACAGTAGAGGTTCCCACCAGAGAACCCTGGGGGACTCCACTGGTGAGTGGTCTCTTTGTGGAGTTAACTTCCCCTATTTTGTTTACTTGCACCTTATCTGTCAGACAGTTAGCAATCCAGTGGGTGATGTAAGTGGTTATTCCCAGTTTATTTAGCTTTTCTGCTATGCCTGTGTAGGGAATTATGTTAAAAGGTTTCACCAGGTCAAGATATGCGGTGTGTAATGTTCTTCTTCTTTGAAATGCAAGTAGAAATCTATTGCAGAGATCATCTCTGGCTGTTCACTCAGTTGTCAGTAACTGTTCCAGCTTTGTCCTCTTTTTCACCTCTCATTTCTGGCTTGATCAACCTCTGTTCTTAAATGGATTGTCTGGTAGATGCAGAAACTGGTTTAAACAAACATATATGCACTCTGCCTGTAGCTTGGGCGTGGGTCATATTTTATGCCTGTAGCTGGGGTCTACTTCACATGATTGACAACTCAAATGTTCGGCTTTCATATGGCCGAGACCATATGATCGAACATTTGAAACATCAACTGTGCAAAGTAAACAGCATAACACGCCAAAAAAAAAATTAACTCTATTTAGCAGGGGGGGGGGGGCAAGCCCCCCTGCACACCCCCGCTACTTAAATATACCAACTCCGAGATTGCACTACATTGTGGTAGCGGGAAATCTTCCCATCCCGCACTGTATGGAGATCTCCATTCAGATCAGTCAACCTTTTAAAAGTTCGATCATATGGTCTCAGCCATATGAAAGTCGATCTTTTAAAATTTTAACCATCTAAAGGGGACACCTGTAGCTGTGCACTGTGTATGTTTCTAGACGACAGCATTGCAAAGAAGCTTTAGCTATCACTGCCATGAAGTCTTCATGGAATAGAAATGCACCATTGTCAGCTACAGAAGTCCTTCACCAAGCTATTATCATTGCATGGCATGATATACATTACTTTTACCTCTGCTCCTCTGGAATTTTATGCTTAAGTGTTGAAGTATAGCCTTTCTGTCAGTGCCTTCACGATAACATAAAGATGCCATCCTTAGGCAGGAAACTGCTTTCTTAACTAAATGCTGTGTAGTACCTTCTGTACCATGACCTGTTCTTATGCTTTGGGTATCACTTCTAACATGTTATTTTATTTTTAAAGATGATATGCTATATTACTTCATTAAACAGGTTTTTATGTGTCTTTATTTACAGCTAAATGTCAAAATAATTTTTGAAACAATTTACACTAAGTACAACATGTTGCCTACACTTGCAAGCCACAAGGCATCACAAGCAAGTCTGAAAGAAGGATTCCACAGTTTTTCATTTAATTTATGCATATAAAACAAAAATGGCCTACCTCAGCCTTGTCCTATTCATAAAATATTGCCAAAACATCCAAAATATGGATATCAGAGTAAGCCAAAGTATTAATCATTTAATTTAAAATTAAAACACAGAGTAACAATATTAGTCAAAAGACTTCAACAAACCAAAAACAAAAATATGGGACATATTTTTTATAATTTAGATATAAAATTGTGTGATCAAACTCTGACAGATGAACACAAGCAATATTAATGTTTTAAAGTTCTACTTTTAAAAATGCATTTGAAATCCACAATTACATTGATTGCTGGAGCATTCCACGTCATTTGCCTTGCATGGTCTTGCTGTCAAGCATAGTTTGATCTCTCCACCTTTAATATTTTACAATACACTGGCAAAACCAGAGAATATATATTTTTAAAGCCTGAACAAAATTTAAAAGATCTGGGAAAAAAAGCCTTATTCATAGTTTTTGTTCTAATGACTTAATTATGCTCACATATTCTGTTTTGTAGTTTTCTAGTAGTCCTGTATATATATATATATATATATATATATATATATATATATATATATATATATATATATGTGTGTGTGTGTGTGTGTATGTATGTATGGTTTCACTTCATAAACATGAATTACTGAAATATCGAATTTCAGAAATTTGTGTCCATAAAGTCGAAACTTCAAAATAACGAAAGTGCATAAGCGCGAATAGGACTATGTCGAATTTGCGCTTATGCATGTACGTCATATTGCAAAAGTGTTTGGCTGGGATGGTGTCTGCAGTTTAAGGTGAGTGAGTGTGCGTGAGTGTTTTTCTAACTTGTATGAATGGGTTAGGGTGGGGAGGTGGAGGTATGATTGTGTGCGTTGACTGTGTATGATTATTTTTTTCTTTACTGTTTGTGTGATCTCGGAGTTAGCATATATAAGTAGGGGAGTGTGGGGAGTGTAGGCAGGCTTGCTGCATTTGTGTAGTGTAGGTGTGTCTGTGTGGTGTTTCGTTGTATTTAATTGTTTTGTGATGTGGGTGTTATGGTTTGTGTGTTGTATTCTGTATTGTGTATGTTCAATGTTTTGGTTTCGTGATTGTGAAGTGTC
Organism: Protopterus annectens; assembly: GCF_019279795.1. NCBI lineage: Eukaryota > Metazoa > Chordata > Ceratodontiformes > Protopteridae > Protopterus > Protopterus annectens. The sequence continues at coordinate 1,681,111,382 of NC_056735.1, read as the reverse complement.
GGTGTTGTGATGGTTTCGGCTTTATACTGTCGAAATGCTGGAATTCAATATTTCAGCATTTTGGTAATATGAAGTGAAACCTTATGTGTGTATGTGTATATATATATATATATATATATATATATATATATATATATATATATATATAACATGCATTTTGAGCAAACAGTAACAAAACTAACAATAGTTGATAACATAATTATAATGACACTATGCTCTGTATTTCTTATATTTGATTGCACATTGTTTTGGTTCCTTTTTTAAAAACATTCCTTTTTTAAAACATTGAATTCGGAAACCACATGGAAAGGTATCCTGCTTTATATTCACTGTTACTGTTACCTTTTTATTTATTTTTTCTTAAATATATGTTATAATTTTGGCATAGTTATTAACAAAGGCAGGCTTATCATCAAACTAGTTACAGATATCTTCCTACCCTGTTAATATGTACTGGTTATGCGTAACACACAACAGTATATACTAAAACCATTGCTAGTGATTTGCATCTGGTAGTATTGCTTTTAGCATCAAAGGTACCAGTTGGCTCTAGTAATTGTTTATATGTTTTCACTAGGTAAGATTTTAACTTTATTCACTGCTTTTTCTACTATATTCTTAATATGGCACCTGCCATTAATCTTGTCACAGAGCACTCTTATTTTATTATGAAAAGTCCTTCTAGTGCAAGCCTCGCGGCTGTAAGAATTTGTCCTTTTACTATGTTATTTTTATATTTCATTTAAACTTTTTACTGTTATTTTTGATATGTCCAGGGTGTATATACTGCTGTAGTGCAAGGAGACAGTCCTGATGATCTTCTTAAAACTGTTGGTATACAGTTCGTTAGAATTTGGTGCTTTATGCATAGTTAAATCTAAATAGTTCACCTGTGTAAATAATAACTAAGATTATTCTGCTTAATGTCATGAGTAAAGAAGCTCCACTCCCTGCAAGCAATCCTTACCTTGGAGAAGATAGACATCTGTGCAGTTACAGAGACATGGCTTAAAGCCATAGTGAACACTCTGGCAGTGCAGTGTTATAATGGTGTCCACACATTTAGAACTGTTACTGCACAGAAAGGGTCAAAAGCTGGAGTTGTCTCATTTTATATCAAAAACAAACACATCAATAGTCAAACAGTATGACATGGCTTGAGCTTCTCCACATCCAAATTACCATAGGCAAAGTCCCACACATATCTTTTCAAGCTATAGGTCCCCCTGTTTTACACAGGAAACTCATAACACATACTTAAATGTGCTTGAGACACCTCCCATTCAACCCAACATAATATTCACGGGTGACTTTAAGTACCACGCTACAAACCTGGAATCATACAAGACCCCTAAACATGCAAGCTGAGAAATTCCTGGACTTTGTAAACACAAAGGCCATGGACAACATAGTTTGCATGCCCTCTAGGAGTGTTAGCATTCTAGAGTGACTCCTCACCAACATAGGGTAATTGCCCTCACTAGTCAGGTTAGACCATAACACTGTCTACTTTGAAATAAAAATAAAACCTAGGGCACCAGGTAACCCTGGAACGTTTAAAATTATTTCAAGGCAAGCTTCCTACTTTTAAGTGACTTAGCAAATTTCAAGCCCACTAAGCCCAGAGAACACTACTGCCTATATTGAGTCATATACAAGAACCCTCTGCAATCATGCATACAGCTGTATAGAGGCTCTGGTACCTACCTAATATAAATTCAGAGCAAATTTAAAGAAAAACAAGCCATCCCTGTGGAATCACAACAGTATATTATATAACAAAAGGAAGAAAACCCTTGCCAAAAATAGGAAGATCAATCCCTAGCAAGGTAAGAACTCTCTTATGAGACTAAATAAATAACTCAGGGGAATAATTAAATCACCTAAAGCCAAATATAAAGTACAAATAGTCTCCCAGGCTGAGGACAGCAATGAAGCATTCTTCATTTATATCTGAAACCTCAAAGGCCATACACAGTAATGTACTATTCTAATTGTAAATGGGGCCACTTATACTAAGCCTGAGGATTTAGCAAACCTACTGGCTGAAAAATTCATCTCCATTGTTACCTTGCTTTTCCTCCAGATATCTCTCTAGAAATACCTACAACCATAGCTCACCCAAGTCCTCAATGCACTATCCAAATCAAAAAACATTGCATTGATGAGACCTGATAATATCCCAGTGTGCCTCCTTAATAAAATCAAACACAACCGTTTGGGACCTGTAGAAGCACTATTCAATTGTATCCACCAAACAGGCTTAATGTCAAGCAAGTGGAGGACTGCAACTGTTATCTCACTACATAAGGGCAGGCCATCCATGGTCCCAGGAAAACTACTGACCTATAAGCTTGACCAGTATCATATGCATGGCCATGGAATGAATTATCATAAATATGATAAATAATGACACAGAAGGCCTACAGATACTAGATCGAACTCATTTTACTTTTGTCATAGGGAAGTCATGCATACTCAACCTAGTGGACATTTTTGAAAAGGTCACCAAAGCAATGGATGAGGGCAAAATGGTGCATACTGCCTACCTCAACCTGGCCAAAGCATTCAACACAATTCCTCACTTCAGCATTGTAGACAAGCTCACTGAATTATGTATAAACCCCTATGTTACCCACTGGATAGCCAACTAGCTCACAGATATGACCCAGGAAGTTAAGATATGGAAGTCTACCACCACAGTCCCTCAAGGCTCAGTCCTGAGCCTGCTCCTGTTTTGCAGCTACTTCTCTAACGTTAAGGCTAATATCAAAGGCTTCTGTCTGACCAAGTTTGTAGATGATTGCAAATCAGGTGCAGTCATTGAATTTCCCCAGACACAATCATCCTCTATGAGGACCTGATACAGACTAATAGCTGGTGCCAGAGTCATGGTTTTAAACTTACTGTAAGATGTGCATAATAGTATCCTTCAGTGACATGGTCACTCCTGCAAATTACTACATCAACAATACAGCCCTAAGAGTAGGCCCAGTAGTCAGGGATTTGGGAATACATGTAAACAGCAACTTGGCCCTTGATCATCATGCGTCTACAGTAGCTAAAATAAATATAACCATATTACACAACTTATAAGCAAGGGTATGGCATCCAGGTCCAAAGACATCATTATTCTATTGTACTCTGTCATCATAAGAACAATCACAGAGTACAATGCACCATTCAGCATGTACCTTACCAGGCATATGCAGCAACTGGAGTGACCATAGAGGTTTCTCACAAAAAGAATATATGGTATAGAAAATAAGTCCTGTGCAAACTGCCTCAAACATTGTCCTTATAGTCTCCTACAGGCTGCTGAAAGGTGACCTATTCCTGGCCTATAACGCATCTTCTGATATAACCTTAATGGACACATTGTACACTTGCAAAACAAATAGCAACAGAAACATCTAACTGATTGACCTAAACCTAGCCTGCAACATGAGTAGGACATGCTTGAGGGACAGGCATGTGTTGCAGAGGCTGCCCCTTCTCTGGAACAGACTTCCATTCCATGAAGCAAAGTTCTTTTCTGCACTTATTCAGGGAAACTAGGATCTGTGGATGGGGAGTCACAGATTTACCCCTGATTTGGCACATTTGTGTTGTAAATGCGTGTACTCTCATGCCCAAGTTTATACCTCTCCCCATATAACTTATGGGACCAATACCTTAAGAATATTTCTGGGAAGCATGACTAGGTTAAAAAAGGCTCTTCAGAGTTGTTAGCCTGGTATTCTCATATGACACTGTAATCCTACACAAATGTGTTATTTAAATGTCTTTATCCCAGTCCCGTGTGCACTTTTGATGAAAGGATGTAATGTGAGTATTTTTCTATAATGAAAAGAAGCATTTTTTTCAAAGTCCCAAACTTTCTTTTATTTATGTTTTTTTCTAATATACGCAAATATAATTTTGTGACTTCACATACTGCAAAAAACAGTAAAACCTTAGCATTTTTGTCTCAAAAATCAAGGGACTTCATCAGAGTAATGATTCAAACAAACTTGCTATATTTAACTGCAAAAGCCTGAGAAAATGAAGTTTTTATTACTACCCTGGATTCTGCATTGATTATGCACTGCCTTTGAGCCTATTGAAGTGAACTGTAGTGTCATTTTTTTCTCAATTTCCCTACCTGGGTTTGTGCAGCAGTTTAACTTATTGGTTTGTCATTTTTGTGGAAGGGGCTGAGGAGGAATGTCTCATCCTCTTTTCACCCAGGAACAGGAACAGCAAACAGTTGCTGGGTTTATGGAGAAACTCGAGTCTAGTGTTGGACCTTTAACATAGCTTATTTAGTTGCTTACCCAGAAACTGGAAGGAATAGTACTTGGAGTCAACAGTTTGCACAGAACAGACACTGGTGGTAATACTCCTTCAGTGATGCCATTGTGACAAGATAACTCTACCACTTTTTTTAACATTTTAGTATATGAAGAACAGAGAGTGTTTTCACCAGTGATTTTGGGTCTGGTTCTGTTCGTGGAGCCCTAGAGGAAACATTTTATCTGACTGGTTTAAAATCAACATTGACATTTGAATCTGCTCCACAATATATAGTACCAAACAATATCTCTATTTCACAGGAGTTAAAAGTTTTTGAGAATAAACTGGTGAAATATCATAAGCTACAGGTAGAAAACAGCTGTTTTTGAGAATGTGTCAAACAGGGTATTGTTTCCAAAAGTTTAAGATCTTGGATATACCCTTATGAGCTTATTGAGGGCTCAGTTTTACACCACAAACGTCTTGCATTATTTGACAAACACCATAACCAGGGGATGCACCATAACCAGGGGATGATGGAACAACTGGAACTAGAAATTAGCCAGCTAGACACTAGTATTTCCAATGATTTGACTTTTATCTCATTTAGGGGACACTACAACATGCTGTTCAGCAAATAGAACAAATCTTACAAGAGGTAAAACAAAGAAAACAAAAGAAGTTGGTCTATGACAGGACTGACTACAATAATAAGAAGGTGTATCCTCCACCACCAAAGATCAACAACATTGTGTACAACAGAGATTTCCCTATTAAGGCTGGAACTGAATAAGACAATGAACACCTTCCACCTCCTTTGGATCACCTGCCAGCCTCTTTACACTCCCCTCTCCAGATAACAGAGAGGATTTTGAACCAGAGGAGAGCACAGCAATGGAGGTGGCAGGGGCAATATTACCAAGAAACCTTGTTCAGGAATTTACCATTGCCACAGAGAGGGAAAGGACACATGAAGAACACATAATTTCTAAAGGACATGTGATTATTACAAACTGGAAAGGTGACTTGAAAGTTTATAACTATAGTTCCTTTGAAAGTTCTAGAGTGCATGCCTCACTGTTTGATAAAGGTTTAACATTTGTTCCACTTAGAAAGGTAACTTAGCTAAGACTATTTCTGATTTAAAGATGTTTACTAGAAAGGTGAACCTCATTGTTTTTTTTTTTATAATGTGAACTTGAACACTGCACCTAAGTTCATATGTAAAAAAATAGTGTCTTTAGCCCCCCCCCCCAATACATCCCACCATTTCACTCTTTGAAAAACATGTGTGAACAAGAGGTGAGGAAAATGTTCAGAGTTAAATGTGGGTTGACATGGCACAACTTTAGTTAGTGAAATAAGCACCAATCAAAATACTAGTTGCATGAAGCCTGATAAAGGCAGGGGGATAGAGGTAATGGACCATACTGATTACACCAAGAGGATGGAGACTATGCTTTTTTTCTGATCAGTATGAGTAGATCTCTAGAAATTAATAAAATTTTTCCTATAGAAAAATTGATTTGGCTCTGTATGATTTACTGTTTGAAGAATTGATTACTATGGAAAAATTCAGTTATATTAAGAATGAATTTCCATGGATCCCTACAATTTTTGGGATTCCTAAAATTCATAAGAATTTGACAGAGCCAAAATTATGACCAATAGTAGATGCAAAGGGTCCAAAACCCATACAATAGCTAGATTCACTGATACGACACTGAAAATATCTTATTAAAGGAAACCCATATTTACAAGGATTTGTGGGATTTCCTGAGTAAGATTCACAAGGATACTTATGATGAGAGATTAATTTTGGTCACCATTGATATTAAAGTCCTTTTTTCGGTCATACTCCATGATATTGGCATTGATTGGTTTCATGTGCATTTATGCCATCACACAGGAATGGAGGATAGGTTGGTGAAGGCTGTCACCTCCCTTATACAACTTTATATGGTTCAAAGGGACTATATATAAGCAGGCCAATGGTGTAGCAATGGGGGCCACATGTGCCCCCAATTTTGCAAACATATTTCCTGGGAACATAACTATTTATTCAGTTCACCATTTGGCAACTACTGGAGCCTGTATGGGCATTTTCTTGATGACATAGTCCTTTTCTGGAAAGACAGTGAGGCTAAACAAAATTAATTTTTCTCTTTTATCAACAACACTACTCATTTTTTGAGCTTTACCATGATTAATTGTTTGAAGTCATAAACTACTTAGATGTAGAACTTAGAACTGACCACCCCAACCAATGGTTTTCCTCTACATTATACAGAAAACCCACATATTCAAACTCCTTGCTGTTTTTGACAGTTGGCATCCTTTGAACCAGAAGAATGTGCTGGTCAAAGAACAGTTGGTTCGTTTAGCAAGGATGATTTCCGAGACCGACACCTTTATGAAGGAATGGGAAATTTTAATGGACGTGTTATCAAATCATGGGTACCCACCCCAATATTTGGATGGGATACTCCAGAAGGTTAAACAAGAAAGATTAGATCTGTTTTATGTACCCCTACTAGGTGTTGATAATGTTAAGGTGAATATTAAACCTGTGGAGAACACTAAATTTAACCACGGGTGAATCCTTACATACAACACTGAATCTAGGGATGTTCAGCATATTTTGGGGAAGCACTGGAAAATCCTGCCAATTGGTGGCTTGAACATGGAGTAGTTAGGAGCTAAACCATTAATCATCTTCAGAAAGGACTGGAACATGAAAAATTACCTAGAAAGGGAACTTTTACATACTAATACATACTAATGGTAGTAAGTGTACCCACCTAATGTCCAAATGTGGTTGTTGTTCTTATTGTTCCTATATCAAGGAAGAGGAGAAAGTAAAGATGCAGGATTTGGGACAATTTTATGTCCTAATCATGTAATTGTAGAACTGAAAAATTGTTTTTTGTAGCACTTTGTTCCCAGTGTCCCTGTTTTCACATGGTAAAACTGAAAGAGCTTTAAAAGATAGAATTTACAAACACTGGAAAGAGATTTAAAAAGATAGCAGGAGCAGTTTGTGGAAGTATATTCAGATGCACAGTTTTTTGTGATAGATATTCTTGAAGTAGACCATGGGGGGACCGTGGAAAATTAAGTTAGAATGGAAGGAGTCTGAGTGGCAGATTAGAACAAATGTCATCGGACCCAATGATTTAAACAATGGTATTTCACTTCCTTGTTTCCTTAAACTTAAAGCCTTCAGTCTGTGACATCTGTGTTTTGCTCTATGTGGTATGACCTCCCCCCTTCCTACCTTTCTTCTTTTTTTCGTTGTGATGGGGAATATGTCCCAAGAAAACTACCACAATTGTTTTGTGAGTTTAAGACAAAGTTTGAATATGCAACTTGTTTTTATTTTTATTGTGTGTTTAAGTTGACTTGATAGTTGGTTACCTTGTATTTTCCTGGGCTTTTGCATTTAAATATGGCAAATTTGAATCATTACTCCAATGAAGTCCTTTATTTTTGGGACAAAAGTGCAAATTTTTTACTGTTTTTTTGCAATAAATGAAGCTTTTATTACTACCTTGGAGTCTGAAAAAATGAGTACCTTTAACACAAAAATTATGATAGATATATTAGAGATTATACAATGATAGCTCATTAGTATTCAAAAATTTTCACACTGATTGGTCAGCCCAACCAGCATGCCCGTTGTAAATTGAGTCTATACCAATAGAAAAAAAGTCCAGTTGCTGAAGTACTATTGAGTGGCTGGCCTTTTTTTCTATTAGTATATGGTACAGAGACATTAGTCTCAACTCTTCAGATTTTTGCCTAATATTTTTGGTCTGCTCCTCATAACATCTGTGGTTTTCCTATAAATCACTGAGGAATGAACTCACTAAATAATGACACACATTTCAGTTTCAGCCTTTATATCCTTCAGACAATGCACAATAATACAAATCTTATTATTCTCACAGCTTTCTAAGTTTATAAGAGCAACATTTACAATCAAATTCAGATAGGCAAGTCACCTTGTAATTTGTTTTACGGGTATGCCATCCTCCTGTGACCCTTTAGGCAGTACCTTTTCCTGGCTGTTGCCAGCCTTCCCATTCACATTTTTTAGTTGTTGGTACCCGACCCTAATGCACACTCTCTGTATACGTTTCAAGCCCTATCTTTTCATTACACTCTAGCACTAGTGCCAGTAAGGGCCCCACTTATGGGTCCCACACCATAGAACCTGCATTCCCGCATTATCCACAAACTTCTTTTAATCTTGTGGTAATGTTGTTTTTCCCTCTTCCTCAACCTGACATATCTCAGTGAACAAGACCCCATCTTTTCCAAGTGTATGTTTCATGGAGCACATTCCTCCAGTGTCATCACTGTGGCTTTCTACTTCAGTAGTGTGAGGTGGGGATGTGTCTGCTTGGGATTCCTATTCTTTGTATGCTGCATCCCTTATGGAATTACTTTTAGTACTGCCAGACTGCAGCCTGCATATACAGAGTAAATCATTAAAATAACACCCTATCTTTACAGTGTAACAGTTCTCAGTTGTAATGGCACCTTAAGATAGGAACCTCACCAATGCTGTAGTTTCCATAGTTATGGGTACTTGGACAAGCTTCGTCCATCTGGCTCAGCAATTTCCTTCTCTCTCAAGCATTCTGCTATGTTGCCTAGAATCTTTTGGAATCCAGCCTTTAACTGAGTACATTTATGATGTTTTTCTGTGTTTTCTGCTATTATTTTTGTAACACATCATAGACATTTGCTGGGCCCACTAAAATCAAATTTAAAATGACAATGAATTGAACTGTGTACCATTAAGTAATTGGGTAAGGGGGGGTATGGTTAATTAAAAAACCCATAAGGTATAGCCATGTGCAGCCATTATTTCCCATGATTAACAGCATTGATTACACACTGCACCAATTTCTATACATTATTGCTGACACTTGCAGAAAATATGTATTTGAAAAATGCAGCATTAAAATTTGTTTGCTACTTCTACATTCTCCTGTATTGAAAAGGTATTCGTGGAATGTGTTTCCTTTTTTCGTATTTTCTGTAAATGCAAAGCACTGGAGACTGTAGTTTATGAAGTAGCAGATAGGAAGAGAAAAGTTTTTTCTTGCAAATATAAGATGAGCTTGTCATCATATTCCCTTGACTACAGTTTAGTGTTTATATAAAAAGGCAGTACATGCACTATAAAAGGTTGCTTTATTATACTCAAATGGACAGGTTCATTATAATGTGCAATGCTGCTTGGCACATTGCTTATGTTCAAGTCTTTGATTTGACATGTCAAAGCTAATGATATACAGTATAAGTATAAATGAATAATGATTCACAAGCCAAGCTGTGCTGATGTGGGATGGTAAACACAAAATGGGATTGTTGAGAATCTAGGCTGATTCACTGGAATCATATATCATTTTTTTGACTGAACGCATGGATCAAAAAATGCAATGTGCATTTCAATGAAACTGTCCAAGAAAGTTTAGCTCTGTTTTAACATTGTGAAAGGTAACACTCATGAAATGTCCAACCACAGTATGATTACTTTTGATCTGTACAGTTAATGTAGATTTGTGCACTTTCTTCTGCAGGTAGGAATTTTTATGGCATGCATCATAAGTAAAATCATCCTGAATATCATTGCTGCCAGATGCTACTAAAAGAAAATACACTTCTGTCTTTCCAGCACTACTTTTGTCTGGATGTGGCTGTTAGTGTGGTGTTCAGTATTTTCTTGCTGCACTGAGCAGTACAGTAAGATGAAAATACACCACAGGGTGATATGAAATTCTGCAGTATGTTTGCCTATATGTTGGATCAACATTACCAGTCACAGACTACTAACATGTACCAAGTAATATCAGTCGATTCACAGAACTGTTTGCCTGTCACAGATAACCACCACTAAATTTTCCATTTGTGCATCTGCAAAGCTGCGAGACCTTAAATAATGTTACCATATATAAAGATACTGTAGGATGATTTAAACATTTTTATTAGACACTCAGATCCTTGGGGTATATTCATGAACTTGTGCTTAGTAATGCCTAGGTCTATCCAATTAAGAAAAATCCAGAAAAAAATATTAAAGTACAATAAGTCAGTGTACATGTAAATAAACCTAATCTTCTTCTTCTTCTTCTTTCGGCTTTTCCCGGTTAGGGGTCACCACAGCGGATCATCTGTCCGCACACATGATTGGCAGTGGAATTTTACAGTGTCGAGTTGCCAGCCTGGCGCCCAACCTTCCACAGAAGGCACACACACACACTCACACCTAGGGCCAATTTAGAGTATCCAATCCACCTACTGCATGTCTTTAGGATGTGGGAGGAAACCGGAGCACCCGGAGAAAACCCACGCGACCACAGGGAGGTCATGCAGACTCTGCACAGAAGGCACCCCAGTCGAGGATCGAACCGGAGAACCTCTTGCTGTGAGGCGACAACGCTAACCGCTGCACCACCATGGCTGCCCATGTAAATAAACCTAATATTATACATAAATTATTACATGTTAACATGCTAATCAGGGAAGAACATGAGCTATCACCTGCAGCTGATGAACAGGTGAAACATTTTTTAAAGGGAGAGAGACAGTAGTATCAAATTGCAGTGGTGGCTGGTGACTTCAAATCAAAGGGGGTTGCAGGAGACAGCTGAATGGGTGGGGCCCAATGGGAAGGGGTGTGTCCAACTAGAAAGGGGTGGGGCTATGCTAAAAAACGCAAACACTGGGACTTTAATAGAATACAGTGCCCTGGGAGGCACTGACAAACCATCATTATAAGAGTCCAATCAAGACAAAATGAAGTGTAGAAGAAAAACAAATATTTCAATGCTTTGGCTACATGACAGCTTACTTCTAGATGGAAACAAAAAGGTTGCGAAGCATGAAAAAAAATTACTTTTTAAATACATTACTGGAATGCCAGTCAAAATCAAGTATAAAAAACAAGCAGCATTTAACTCAAAACCACTTCTCCTTGCACTGCAGTTCTAATTATAGCTTATATTCAGCTTTACAAAAGTGTCAAGTAACATGCTGAAAGTAGCAATCTCTGTGATCACTTGTAAAAATGTTTCTTATCCAAAAAAGACCTGCTACCTGACAACAGCTATCTACTTATTTCATGGGGAAAACATGAAAGTAAAAAATGAACAGCAAACAAACAAGCTCAAGATACATTGCTTAAAGGATTACTGCGCAGGTTATCGACCCCACATGATAGATTGGCATTCTGTTTAGTTTACGGGTAAAGCCTGCAAAGATGACTGCAAGTCTCCAACAAATGTAAAGACCTTCTGAAAATATTGTAATCCTGTCTTTAGTACAAATACTGTCATATGCATTTCAATACCTAAGGCTTATACGCTATCTAGTTATGTAAATATTCTCTGCTTGGCAGCAATGAAAAGGCTTTCAGTGTTGATAATTCTTTAACAGTATGCCTATAAAAGCTTACTTGCATGTTACAGTCTCAGACAAGCTTACCTGATGGTCATTAAAGCATTGATTCTTAAACACAGAACAACAGGCATTGCAATGACATGCATTTTCTGAATAAGAAGAAGCATAAATCAACAGTATAAAATGACAGAAAACCAGAACATTCTGCAAAAGTAAGGACAGATAAAAAGCCACTGTAGTACTTGTGTCTACCATGGATGGTGGGATACTCTGTGCACTTACACTGCATAACTGCTCTTTGCTTTGCTTGGACACATCCAGAGTCACTACATGGGGGAGCGGGGTGCAACAAGTATGTCACAATTTGAAGCATCTCTGGCCGACGGTGATGGCCTTGACACATTTGTCATACATCTCAGCCTCAGAGCAAGAAATATGGACAAAGGCATAAACAGAAGTGGGACAAAGACCCAAAAATAAGGACAGTTTTTAAATATTGCTCTTATGAACTTAGAAAGATAATAGAATAGTAGAGTCTGAAACTCAATGTTTGTCATTATTTAGTGACTTCATTCCTAAATGATTTGCCAGAAAACCACACATTTTAGGAGGAACAAATCAAAAATAAGAAGCAAAAAATCTATTAATTCTGCAAAAATCTGGACAGTTGAGAGGTATAGTTCAGCCAGGGCTATCTGAGTTTGTCACCCTTCCCCCCTCACAAAATCATGGTGGAATGGGGCCTCCCCACTGCAGCTATTCCAATGTCCCATTACTTGGGTATTTTACCCCCTTTACCATAAACACTATAATGTGCATACTGCTTTACTTCTACGATGATTTGAATTTCATTTAAAAGTTTTATTTTACACTAACAACAGACATCTGCTAAATAAAGCAATGCAATCTCACAATGAAAATAGACTTAGCATTAAAACTTCTCTGCCCTTGAAACTCACATTCATTGAAACAGCTTTGAAACCCACATTCAAAGAAAATGCATCTGCCCAAAGATTAACTTTGGGCTGTTTTCAAATCATAGGCACCTTGCACAGGAAACATGCATTTTTGATACACCTTCCTGATTGTATTAAATTATATTCCTTGTATAATACAGTGCAGTTGTTAGAGGGCATTTTAAATCTATTGTTTTGAACATTTTTCCAGTAAACAATGAAACAAAATGCATGCACCAATAATGACAAAACTGCCCAGTTCAGAATATTTCCATCACAAAAGTCTACTCAAACTTCATAGTAACTTCGTTAGTAACCGAGTACATTTCTGCAAATTCCAAAATGGAGCCCTGACAGCTCCAAATAAAGGCTGAAAATCAGTTAAGAGGCATGCCAATGGCCAAGTATAAGGCCATTGGCATTGGAAATAGCTTACAAAATAAAAAAATCAACTTGTATTATTTTTTTTTTTGCCAATCCCAACAGTTTAAGCTTAGGGCAGCAGCATGCAAACAGGATTGGGGGGGGGGATAAGAAAATAAACCTAAAATAAGCATTCTAACTAAAATCACTATTCTGCCATTAAAGTCAATGGCAGGCAGAAGACAACATGGCCAGTGAGTAGTGATTGCTAAGGGGGGAGGCTCAGTGTGAAACATGTAACTATGCATTACAGGGAATCCTATGCAAATGAGGGGAATGATAGTGAATCCCAGTTTTCCCCAGCATGCTAGTCAGGTCCCAACAGTGTAGGAGCAGGAATAGCTTGGTGCAAGCCTAAGAGTTAGCTGACATCATGGGGGTGGGGTCAGGCATACTTTAAGTGGATTGGAGTCCTGTGGCTCAGGTTTGCTCCTAACTAAGCACAGCTAAGCAAGGGTGTGTGTCTCAGTCTGCCTAGCACTCTTTACATTGCCTAAGCAGGTGTGTGGGCTGCACACCGGATTTTTTAAAAAAAAGGTAAACCAGGAAATAGCAGCTCTGTGCACATTTGAGCACTGTATTTGCGTGGTGCACCCCTGGGCTTAAACAGGAAGGCAATGGTAAGGGAAAACAGTAGTAGAAAGTTAATCTAGGAGAATTAGCATAGCTGGCATGTAAAATGTATCAGAATCACCAATTACACAGGCAGCAGCCCAGCCCAGCACACTACTATAAACTATGCAAACACCTTCCACTCTGGTTTTTCCCATACTCTACACCACTGGTGTATACAAGCGGGGAAGTTTCAACAGACAAAACAACAAAATGATTGGGGCTGCAATAGCTATCATACAGCAACTTGTGGAAGAGGCTGAGGGTGGTGAGGATGTGAATGCTGCCAACCAACCCACAGTGAGGAGATGGAGAAGAGTGTACAGACTCAGGGTAACTTACCAGGGGCTACATGAGCTGGAGATAGTGGAGCACTATAGGGTGTACAGGGACCTCCTACAGCAAATTAGCTGTGCCGGCCATGCCTGACACACAGAACTAACAGAGATGAACCCATCCCAGTGGATACCAAGGTATGTGTAGGCCTAAGAATACTAGCTACAGGTACCTTCCAAAGGCCAATTGGGGATATGATGGGGATCTCACAGGCATCAGCATCCAGGGTACTCCACCAGTTCCTGGATGCCATGTTAGCACATGCCGGTGAGCATGTATATTTCCCCAACACCCATGAGGCATTGGCCAGCAATATGCAACTATTCCACCAAATAGCAGAATATCCTGAGGTAGTGGGTGCTATAGACTGCACGCACATATGCATCAAAGCACCACGTGGTGAGCAGGGTAGGGTCTACATCAACCGCAAGGGCTTCCCCTCCATCAACTACCAGGTTGTGTGCGATGCCGAGGGCATAATAATGAATGTGTGTGCTGGCTGCCCTGGAAGCTATCAAGATTCCCACATCTGGCATCTGACGCAGCTGTACCAGAGATTTGCCAATGGGGACATCCATCACTGTCACCTAGTGGGGGATGCTCGATACACACTGGAGCCATGGCTGATGACACCCATCAGAAATGCACACACCCGAACAAGAACTCCATAATGAGGCACATGCACCGACCAGGATTATAATAGAGCATGTGTTTGGGATGCTCAAGTCACAGTTCCAGTGCCTGGACACATCCGGTGGAGCCTTGCAGTACTCACCAGCTACATGTGCCCAAATTGTCATCGCATGTGCCATGCTACACAATATGATCCTGCAGAAAGGAACAGCGTGGGGCAGGGCCACACAGCCCCCCACCATTGCCAAGGCCTGCACAGGCATAGAGTGACTCAGTGGATGAACAATCTGAGCCTGCCCCAGTAGGCAGAAGGAGGCATGCCCAGTATGTCCTGGTCTTGGCAAAGAGGCAACTCATAACACATACACTAGCACAGGAGAAACCCAGGGAATAACACCTCTCTCTGACTCTCACATACAGTAAAATGGATGCCAAACATGACACTACCTGTGCTTAACCATGTGTAGGGAGTGTACTATGTGCATCCGACATAGGCAGCCCTGTAGCACCACCCTCAATAATGGGACCCCCACAAGGTAAGTGGCTCACACATGCCAGTCAGGGAGGTTCACAAACCCAACAACAGTCACAGCCAGCAGGACAGGTGTAGACAAACACAAACAAAGGCTGTGCTATGGCCTCTGAATGATGCCTATGGGTAACCTCCCCCCAAGGCCTACACAGACAGACTACAGCAGGTCAGGCAGTGGGATATTAGTACTGAAGGGTAGAAAGTCAGAAACTAATATGTAGGTCAATCAAAGTTAAGACTTGTAGTACACTGATACGCCTCTAGTCAGCATGATAGGTTAGAATACAGAATGAAATGGAGTACCTGACATACCAGTACAGTCATAGCAAATGTGTACAAGTGTCAGGTGTGCCCCCCCATCCTACATAGAAATGTAATAACAGTCAGGTGTGTCCCCCCAATCCTGTGTAGAAATGTAGTAACAGTCAGGTTTGCCCCACCAATCCTGTGTAGAAATGTAGTAACAGTCAGGTGTGCCCCCCCAATCCTGTGTAGAAATGTAGTAAAAGTCAGGTGTGCCCCCCCCGACCTGTGTAGAAATGTAGTAACAGGCAGGTGGACCCCCCCCCCAATCCTGTGTAGAAATGTAGAAACAGTCAGGTGTGCCCCCCCACCACAACCCTATGTAGAAATGTAGGAACGTTTATTTGTAGGTATAATACCAGTGGAGCACAGATGCACAGAGGTGGCCAAGGTAGCAGGATAGGTTGTAGCATCTGCACAATATGCAGGTATATGTGTGTTAGGTTGGTGTGTGTTTTATATTGTGTGAGAGTGGTCGGTATGTATGCATGTTGAGGTAAGACCTGGTGGTCATTGCCCACTAACGCTGATGACAGTGACAAGTCCTCACAACTGCAGTGCCAAATACAATACCCACCAGTATAACACAAGCTAGCAGTAAGCCATTACAAATGTATGGTGGGAATATGTGTCACTATATGAAAGACTGACATGGCATGGTTGTTGGGCTAGATACAAAAGAAGTTCACAGGGGAAAGTACCCCAGACATACAGTATATATTGTGTCACTGTGAAATATATTGTGTCACAGACTCTTGGAATAGTACAAACAGGTATGCATCACATTATCTGTAGTAGGTCCTGCAGTAGGGGATACCAGTGTTGTCTGCCCAAACACTCGCCAATCACAAAGGAAGTAGGGCTGATGTAGTGGGAACAGCTGATGCACCTGCACATGCAAGCATAACTGGAATGCTCAATGCATATCTGTGTGTCAGATGCAAGTAGTGTCCATAGCACACATGCACCCAGCTCATGCAAACACCACCCACAGGTACCTCCCTGGTTGTACCCCTGTTGTGGGGAATGGGTACAATATGACCCCAGCTGTATATGGCAATAGCAAAAGAATGCAGCATGCAGTGCAGGTGCCCCATGCAGGTGTGTCGCCTGCTGTAGGTAGCACCCTGCCAGCATCCACACCACCAATCAGAACTGATAGATGGTATTGGCATGAACATCTAGCACACCTACCCTGTCACCCCAGGGGAATATACTGTATGGTGGTCTGAGACTGCAGGACAGACAGAATGCAATGGCCTGCCACATCTGGCCCGCATCAACAGCAAATGGTCCACAGGCCTCTGCCAAGGGTCTGTGTCTCACATGTACTGCCAATGCATGTTATGTAATGGACACCCAATTAACAACACAACACACTCAGCAAACACCATATGCAAGGCCATGTGGACAAACCATAGTGACATGTCCACCATGTCCCACTGCATGAACTGTCAACCAACACCAACACACAGCTGTGATGGGGTGGTAACCATAGGGAAAGTATCAGAGAATGCATGCATAATGTAAGGAAGAGGCGAGAATAACTGAGGGGGGGGGCGTGGCCAGCATGGAATGTGCAAGGTCTGACACAAAGCTGTGTGCACACAATATCCCTGGCTGTAAATACATAAATGGGTGCCTACATACCTGCCTATACACCACAATAGGGGTAATGTCCTAACTCATGGCCCCTGCCTCTGGGTAACCTGTGCAAATCTGTACAGCTGTGAGGTATTGCCATAGCAATATAACGCTATACTGTCATGTTGCTGGATGTACATGTATGGGATCCACTGCCAGCACTGTACCAAGGTGCTGAACCAGATACACAGACCCAGCAGCAAATGTCTGCAGCAACCCCTCCAGGATGGTATAACTTACCATGAATATGTAGGTGTCTGCCCACAATACCGCACACAGCTGCAGTCACCCTTGTCCCCCAAGACATCACTGTGAGCAGGAATGTCCACCTGACAGTACATGAGGACAGAAAACATCACAGTGTATAACAGTACACATGTCTGAATATCTCTGCTAATGGCAGTACCATGTAGCTGAAGCAGCACAGATACAGTCACCTACAGTACACACTGTCCCCTGCACACTTTGTCCCCATATTGCCAAATGATCGGCGGATACCCTGCAGAAACAGTTTGCTACCTGTATGTGTACAACACAAAGGTCTGTACTGGAGTACAAACTACCTGGAATCGATCCACACATGCAGTACAGAAGGGCATACTGGGCATGCTCACACACTTAGAGAAATGAAGGCAATGTCAGACAACAACATACTGAAAGATCATATTGGGCATGCTCACACACTTACACATATGAAGCCCATGTCTGCAAACAACAGTGGACCAGACATATCTGACAGTTGCAGATGTTAGTGCAGACACTCCTCAGTATGCACCACTCATGCTTTGCACACACAGTGGATAGAAATACAGACATATATCCAAGGACAACACACTATAATAAGCCAAAAGTAGATGTACATAGATGTGTGGAAGAGAGTGACTGTAACAAGGAGCTATCCAGGCCTGTCCCACCCAGCACACAGCCAAATGGCTATAACCGCATGGGGTTCAGATGTCCCTCACTTTAGATACTAACCAATGGTATCTGTCAGCAGTACAGACTATGTGGTAAAAGTGCTAGCTGTGCAACATGACTGTACAAGGAAGTAGTCATCTAGCAGCTGTATACACATACCTGTGGAACATGGCCCTGCATGCGCCCATGTGAGGTGTGCCAACCCCTAGATAAATGGGTTATGGCCCATGCACACACACTGGCCTCCCAATAGCCCTACTATGACAAGCCTGCTGAGGTCATCCACTGTGAAATACAGCTTTGGGAAGGTTGTAGCCCAGTAATCTCCATGGCTCATCCTATAACTGCATACTGCTGTAGTGTGATAAAATAATTAGGTAGGAGTTCTAATCCCAGACGTGGCAACTGTGTGTGTGTGTGTGTGTGTGTGTGTGTGTGTGTGTGTGTGTGTGTGTGTGCCTGTGTGTGTCTGTCTCTGTGTAGAGAGCAATGCGTTTTAGGCTAGTCACATTCACTACACTTCAAATGCCCTATGTTGACAATCCTGCTGATGTCATTCACTGTGAAATACACCTTTGAGGAAGGAGTACTCCAGTTATCCCTGTGGTGCATCCTATAACTGCTTCATGTTGTAGTGTGATATAGAACTCTGGTAGGGGTTCTATCCCCATGCATGGCAGTTGTGGATATTTTGTGTGTGTTTCTGTGTGTGTGTAGGGAGCAATACATTTTACGCTAGTCACACTTACTACACTTCAGATGCCCTACTTTGGCAATCCTGCTGATGTCATTCACTGTGAAATACACCTTTGGGGAAGGAGTACTTTAGTAATCTCTGTGGTGCATCCTAGAACTGCATAGTGCTGTAGTGTAATAAACTAGTTAGGTAGGAGTTCTAATGCCAGACATGACAGGTGTGTGTGTGTGTGTGTGTGTGTGTGTGTGTGTGTGTGTGTGTGTGTGTGTGTGTGTGTGTGTGTGTGGGTATGTGTGTGTTAGTAATTTGTATCCTTTGTGGAGTTGGTTGTGAGTGTGTAACAACTGGAGTCAATGGGGAGCGGGTTTTGCAAATCTCTTATATGGTGGCCCTAGTATACATCTCAATGTCCACCATACAGGGAATAACAGATGTGAAATAGCTGAGAGGCTGGGGTGCATATCCATACCCATACATTTGACATCAAGGCCAGGTAAACAAAGTGAGTGACCCTAGTATTACCCAGATAACACTTTCAACCCATGTCTCATACACACACACACTTGCCTAGGCAACATCCGCTATGTTGGTAGTACCCTGCATATTGCCCACTGATAGTAACCATGGTGTGATTGCAGTGGGCTACAGTGGGCATGGCACCCCAACTATCAGTCCAATAGGCACGTACATGCCGACAGTGCACCTTCCCCATGTTCCCCACTGGACACCTGCAACACCTGTGGTGCCTTCAAATGTGACCCACAAAGGACATACCATGCCTGAAAAAATGCCCTGTATGGACAGATGCCACTGACACCAGGGACTACCAGTATCATGCTATCAATGTAGGTGCTGGATCAACCTGCTGTCCATTAACAGTTCCCACCACATGAGGCCAGGACTGGCACATCTGATGGTAACAATCTGTGTACACAACATGGGCCAGACACCCCAGGTACAGTTCCACATGTCACTGTACATGTATGTGGGAGGTGTGCACATCCTAGACACCGTCTATGTCATGGACTACGAAACACAGACATGGCAACCAATGCACAGCTTTGGCCACATGCAGTACTCACCCAGGTGACTGGATGATGAATACAATACCCACCTGTGTGGTCAGATCCAGACACTACACCTCTGAGCCCCAATGAAGACCATTGTCATGTGGCCTGATGTCAAAGTATACCCATCACCTAGCCTTGTATAGCTGTTTGGCACAGTCAACCATGACACACCCATGCAGCAATGCACCCATGCATGTCAGTACTGACACGCTGTGTCTGTGTGTGTGTGTGCTGTATGATGTGTATGACTGCATTCACAGTCACTACAACCCCCACTAGCATACTGAAGCATGCTGTCTGATGTCAGACACCTCCATATACCCTTTGCTCATATAACCTTCGTATGACCCTGTGATGCATGTGATACCTGCACTGTAATGTGTTGTGGCAATCCCACTAGTGATGATTTGTATTTCTGTCCCTGTCAAGTGTCAGTGTGTGTGTGTGTGTGTGTGTGTGTGTGTGTGTGTGTGTGTGTCCCTGTGAGAGTGTGGCTGTGTTGATGCTGGCACCTGTTAATACAGACAGGCACATGTACTACACTTACTATATAGCTACCATATCACTGTTGCAAATGTCACTCACCATCACATATACGTTTTGAGGACTCCTCAATATGTAGCCTATGTGGCACATCCAATAACTGCATAGACATGTGATAGCACTACATAGTTGTCAGGGGTTTGATACCCCTGTACTGGTAGGTGTGTAACACAAACATGCTTATGTTCTACTCTCCCACCCCTCCCTGATTATTCTTTGCCTCTGTCTGCCTCTCTCACTCCTTCTCTGGTGGATGTGGAGACTTACACCTGCTGTGCTTAGGCAGCAGCATGTGTAGTTTAAGTGTTGCTCATGATCAGCTGATGGCCTCTGCATGAATTGCAGCCCTCCTCTAGCTGATTGCATGTGGAACAGCTGTGATAACATTCCCATAGCCAATTGCGCATGGAAACACACTCCAATATCTGGGAACATCATATTGGTGTTGGGTTTTTATATTCACTGTGAGCAAGAACTCGATCTGTTGTTTGGCAAACAGCATCTCAGATAGATTGGGGATCTGCCTCCAACAACATACACTGTGAAAACAGGGCAACACACAGGAGGGTGATGTGCCTGACCTTACTACAGAGTGTAAGTGCTGTTACACTGTATTTGGAGTAATGTTGGTGTAACAGGGTGTGTGTGGCTATGCCTGTCCTACATGTTTTAATAACTGCCATGTCAGTGCTATGTTTATAATGAAACCCCCATCTGTAGGGTCTTCTGCAGACTGGTCAGTGTGTGATGCCTTTTGTTTCATATGTTACCCACAGAGCACCTGTCTGTGAATTGCAGAAGGTAGTGCAAGGATTGCAGTCTGTAGATGGTGACAGCCATGACAGTTAATGACTTCATATCCCTCATAGGACATATGTTGCAACAAACCCTGTTACAACAGTAAATGTATGAGGATATCACAGCAACATGTCAATATTGGCCCTGTGTGTGTGCCTCCACCCACAACTCTGTCACCCTTTGTATATATGTCATGCAGCAAGAGGTGCATATGTGCTGTACACCATAATTAGTGTCATAATATCTGATAACAAACCAGTGAGATATCAGACTGCTACACATGTTATGTGTAGTAGGAGTTACAATTTATGACATAACCTGGATATTCTGTGGTTGTGTGTACAGTATTGACATCTGTGTACTCATGGTGATTGTTGACACTGTGTTTATTGTTCATATGTACTTTGGCCTATGTACAGACTGTAGTAGATGTCATTGTTCATGGTCCTATTCTATCTAATGTTACATGCTGCTCCACTATATGTTACCCTATTGGCTTACACGTTTGTAGGGCCGTACACACACATGTCCCATACAACAGTCAGGCTTCGGACAATACTGTGGAGTGGTCCAGTATATGTAGGGTTAGTGTGTGAGTGGCACATATGATGATGGTGTTGCACAGATAGTCATATACTGTAATATTACGCTAGCTTACCATATGTAGCTGTGGCTGTGTTCACATTGGTTGCGGTTATGCACTTTCACACAGGTGTATCATACTCTGTGCTGTGAAATGCCTGTAGAGCCTGCTATTCATGCTGGTATATGTGCATTCCCCTGTAGGAAGTGTAGGCCAGTGTTGAGACAGTCTGCCTGTAGCCTGCACATTGCATTGTTACATGCCTAGCAGCTTAGTGTTCTTACCCAGTGAGATGTTATGTCCAGATATTTGCAGATGTACTGCTGCCGGGCCACCATAACAGTCATGTATGTCAGACAGAGCAGTGGGATGCTGTACAGATGTATGTCAATATCTAGTTGCTAGTATGTGGCCATGGCACCTCCGTACCAGTGGTTATCATGTGTCAGGACAGACAGGGGTGTGTGAATGCATAATCTATGGGGGAAAATGTGTACCAGTAGTTACATGTTATACCCATCTACATGGCTGTTAGCATCCACATTGTCAGGCTTGGTCCACATGTCTTGCACTAAGGGGTTCAATGTATACCTCTGGACAGTCCAGAGTGTGTCAGACTGTCCACATATATTGGCCAATATCTCTGCTGTAGTCCACAGGAGCATTACATGCTAGCAGTGGTACTGTCCTATGATGTCCTTAGGATGTCTGTCAGTAGCCAATGGCGCACATGATAAAAGCAGATGCGACCAGCCACACACACCATGTCTATGCTACCTTAAGGTATCTGGATGTACATTACCATACAATCCACCTTGGGTAAATCCAGGCCTACTGCCTACTGTCATACAAACTGTTCTGTCTGTCATTGTGCGTGTGATGGTGCCAGTTATGCCTTGTTATGTAACAGTTACATCCCATTAGGTCAACTGAGCTCTTTACCCCCTAGGGACTGTGTACAGAGTGTAGATAGAGGCTGCTGAACTATACAGCTGCATAACTTACTGTTGATTGTTTGGTATCCTGTGGCCCAGTGTGTCTTTGATATTGTACTACTTGAAGGCCTTGGCCTGGACAGCAACATTTGTAAACCTTTCCAGACTACTGTATTAGTATAACTGTTTCACAGTTGCATTACTCTGTTTATATGGATGTCAGTATCTAAACAGCTATGTAACATGGCATATACAACTTTAATAGTACACAAATAAAGCTTCCCCATTTATGCAAACCTGTGCGTGGTGTTATATCCTTTAACCTCTCTGTGGGTATATGTTGCAAGCAATGATTGTCATTTGTATGGGTGGCTCATTCAGTGTCCAGTTGTTAAGGTGGTAACTGTAGGCATAGTGGCTGTTGTGTGCACCTTCTACATATGTATCTTACTATACATATTTCTGCGTGTGTATGTGTAGTTACATATATATCTATATATATGTATACATATATATGTATATCTGTATCTGCATATATGTGTCTGTGGTATATATATCCTAGGGATGTTGATAACTACCACATTGTACATTCCCTATGGGAGCCAGAGTGTACTGCATGATATGTTACTGATACCAGCAGGGCATCATACAGCTGGGATGGAGTACTGTAAACATTTTGTGCCAATGTAGTGTCTGGGCCTGGTTATGGGATCTGCAACAGTTGGTAGTGTATTGCAGGGCAGACGTGTTTGGCTGTGGGGGGTATACCTATTTGTACAAGACGTATGTTGATTGAGGCCTCTCAACCCCATTAACAGTGCATGTGGACATATATGTTTCTGTTATGTTCCCATTGTTATCTACAGATGTATGTCTGTATATACCTACATATATATATATATATATATATATATATATATATATATATATAGATATATATATCTATATATATATAGATATATATAGATATATATACACACATAAATATATATATATATATATATATATATATCTACTTACATATATATCACTTGCTGTATATATATATATATATATATATATATATATATATACATATAGATGTAGACATATATATCTATAGATGTATGAATTTGTATGTATATATGTTTATATTTATATATATATATATATATATATATATATATATATATATATATATAGCTATATCTACATATATAAATATGTTTCATCTGTTTAGATATTAATATATATACACACACACACATACAGCTACATGTTGGAATACATTCCCTGTACTGTTGAATGACTGGGCTGGATTATATGTTTGTATAAACATCAGGGCTATGTATATCTGACATGGCTTAGTGGTAAATATCTCTGGCTATGGTGTGCAAAGTCCTGGGCTTGAGCCTTGCAGAGGCTGTTTATTTTTTTGCTGGGAAGAACAAGGGCCATTGGAAAC
Source organism: Protopterus annectens (assembly GCF_019279795.1). Classification (NCBI taxonomy): domain Eukaryota; kingdom Metazoa; phylum Chordata; order Ceratodontiformes; family Protopteridae; genus Protopterus; species Protopterus annectens. Next base: position 1,681,087,267 of record NC_056735.1, on the reverse strand, counting down.
AGAGTGATTAATGCACTTTTGAGCAGTTGCAAGCGGGTTTGCATGGGTTTGCACAGAGGTAAGCACTGCTAACTTCTGGTGACAGTTTCTTATACTCAGTTAGCTTCTAATTTGCTAAACCTGTGTAGGCATTTCTTATCCCCACGCAAACAGGCTTAAACCAGCTTACAGCTGCTTAAAAGTGCTTACTCCCACTTACCCCCGTGCTAATTTCTTTAAAAGAAAAGAAAAAGGCTTGATAGGACAGTGGTGAAAAAGGGGCACAAAGAGGGAAAGGCAGTAGGGAAAATAGCTAGGGATGGGCATGAAGGGTGCAGGGAAGCTCTATAGCTGCCCATTTCTTCTACAGCAACAGCTGTGCATATACACTGAATTTGGGGGTAGATTTGGACACTCAAACCCCTGGGAGGGGGTGAGGACAACAATAATATGTTGTGATGCTGATTAGACCAGATTACATGTGTCCAGTGGACATGTGTGTGAAATGAACAGCTATGTATGGGGCGAGATTGTTTTTGGGGAGCAGATTGCCCTTTTTTTTTTTCATGTGATGGTGAGATGTTGGGCAGGGATAGTAGGTATATTTGGGGAGGTAGGTTGGGTAGGTTAACAGACAAGAGAAACAAGACACATACAGGGGTGGTATGTCACACATGTGGGGGGTAGACACCTTGATGGGGAGGGGTGTGGGGAAATCGGAAGCCCATGAGCCCCGTAGTGGAAACAGTGTGACTGAGGTCCCCACCCATGGGCAGTCACCACTGCACCTTCACAGCCCCGAAGGTGGCTATGCTGGGAGCTGCATTGCAGAGCCAGCCTGACCCTCTAGTCATGACGCACAGCCCTTGAGCTGGTGTAGCAGATCACCAAGCTGCTGGTTGAGCTCGCTATGCACCACGAACCGGACCTGGAGATGGGTGACAAGTTCTTGTCCACGCCCAATCCTGGGGGCACGAGCCCCATTCCCTGAGACAGTTCCACTTGAAGGTGGTGCAGGACCAACAGACAGGGAGGTCCCGGGTTGGGCCCCAGACATGCTGGTGCCCGGTGCCACAACCAGCTGTGGTGGGACAGGTGGGTCTGCTGGGACCGGCCTTCCCAAACATGCTATATTGTTTAGATTTTATCATCATATGTGATATAGTAATAGTCAACACATTCCAGGGTTAGGTATAACAGCATGCATAGTTATTCCCATTAACCCAGTCACCAGATATGGAACAGTTGCATAGCAAACAGAACACATGCATATATGGGACCACAGTGGTAATAAGAACTGCATGCAGGTACATTGATGGCACCATGACACCAGTGTTGGAATAATTAAATATAGCACATGCATGGGAACAATTAAAATATTTATCAAACAACAGGACATTATCAGAACATTGGAGTCATTACACACCAGTTGGGGTGGGCATGTTGTTTATTGTTGGAGATATGATGGGGGGGAGATGTCAATTAAAAAAAACAGTATATTCCTGTAGTCCACATTACTTTCCTAGTCAGTGCTGTTATCTGTAATTTACAAGTCTTACTACACTACCCTATAGCCTTAGTTTGGACAGTGATATGGCTGTCGTCATCGTTATACATGAACTGATATTACCTGCAGTATACACCTCTTACCTGGCATACCTGTGGAGGGAATGCATGATAACACTAACTAACTGTTTCTACACATACTCCCAGATTCCAGGTTGATGTTCTGCATATGGCTATCCAACTCTTTCTGCACAGACTCTGGCCATGTGTTGACCACATACAGGTGTACCAGGACATATCTAGTATATTGCCCTCTCCAACCTTTAGTGACTTGACACACACATATACATGCTTTCATACACAATTATATTATGTAGCTCAGTGTGGGTGACAGTGATCAGTGATACTTTATTATTCAGAGAAACTGCAACACTCACAATTCCCTACAATACCAGAGTAAACAGTACCAGTACAGGGTATAATGTTTTTTTATTTCACAGCACAGTGTTCGTATCCGAAGTACCTGTGGGAACAATGTTTGTTAGCACTACCTGAATGTTGCCACACAAAGTTCCAGATTACACATTAGTATTATGCACATACATCTCACTCTGTGACTATACACACTCTGGTCACAGCTTAACAGCATAGGGGTATAGATAGGACATACTTGGCTTATTAGTCTCCTAACAGTTTCAGGAGTTGCTACAGTGACAGGTTTGTTCACATAGATGTTCGACAATCACTTGTATTCCCTGTTTGCTGGCTAAACATCTGGGCTCATCCCACAGACTTACCAGGGGGACAAGGGGACATGCAGCAGATATGGGCCCATATACCGGACATTCTGGTCTCATCTGTACAGTTGTGGGGTATGATTCTGTATGCAGCCTACTTCCACTCCCAGGATTCAAACCATGGCTGTGTCTGCTACAACTTAAACACTGTCCATCAGAGTTGTGTGTGCTATATAGATATTGCTGTATATCTCCTACCTGCTTTCTGTTCTATAATTCACCTCTGCTTTTGCATTTTGATTTTGTATTACAACACTCTTATACAGTTTTCCTAGGCAGTTATATTTTGTAGGATAGTGTGGGTGACAGTGATGTGTAATACCTCATTTGTCAGAGCAACTGCATCACTCACAATGCCATACAATACCAATGTAAACAGTACCAGTACATGGTATCATTCTTGTATTTCTGGGCACAGTCTTGGTATCTAATAGACCTGTGGGAGAAATGTTTGTTAGCAGTACCTGATTGTTGCCCCACACAGTACCAAATTCCACATTACTATTATACACATGCATCTCACTCTGTTACTGTACAAACTCTGGCCACTGCTTGACAAGATGGGGGTGTACATGGGCCATACATGGCTTTTTAGTCTCATAAGGTTTTGGGGAGTTGCTAGTGTGCCAACTTTGTTCTCATAGATGTGTGTCAATCAGTTGTATTTCCTATTTGCTGCCTGTACATCTGGGATCATCCCACTGATTTTCCAGGGGGAGAGGTTGACAGGCAACAGATATGGGCCACTTTACTGGACATTCTAGACATATCTATACAGTTGTGGGGTATGATTCTGTATGCATACTACTACCACTGGCAGGATTTGAACCATGGCTAAAACAACAACAGTTCACATCTCAGTTGCATGTGCTATTCTGGTTTTGTTGTCTGCCTTTTCTCTGTTTTCTTTCTATGTGTTTCTCAGTTGTACAAAATAGCCTCTGGGAATTACACCAGTCATATACAGGCATTCTTACACATTCTATTTATGGTGCACGGTGTGGGTAACAGTGCTTATTACAACAGTACTATTACGTGAATGCAAATCTACATTAGCATATGATACCAGAGTATACACATGCAGTCCAGCAGTCAGACCTTTATTGTCAGGCTATTATGCTTTTATTTAGATACATACTATATGAGTCTTTCCCTGCCATATTCTCTGGTGTATGCAGTACTTGCCTTAAACAATACAGGTTTTATACAGGCAATTAATTTACTATTACTTTTAGATTGATTTCCTATGACAGTACATGCAAGAGTATTACTGACTTGCCCTGTGTCACAACCTCTCCAGACAACTGCCATGGGCTTCTTGGTTCACAGCCTGCTTGATTGCAGCTGTGGAGGACATAAGAGGAATATTTAGCCATACCTATCCATGATATACATGAGCTGGCAATTATTAAACAGGTAGTGGACTGATACTTCCACACAGCTGGAACATCCCCTGCCATTCTAGCCTCTTGGATCCACTGGTCCAAGAAGTTCCCCTTACACCACTTCAGGTTGGCATAGTGATGCCTGACCTGCTCACCAGTTCGGGGTATGCCAGTGGCACTGGCGAGGTCACGGGTGAGATGGTCCCATGCATCTGCCTTATATTGGAAGCCCTGGTACTGGCCCTGCAGCAGTCTCTGTTCATGGTCTTTGACAAGGAGTCCTGCCATGACTCTGGACTCCTGGATACACCAGTGCTGCACCCAAAAGTGCACACTCTGACATCCTGACATAGTGCCTGCAAGGGAAGCTACAGTTATGAGGTGTATTCCTGCCTCTTGGGTTTAAGTAGGGCTGATTTCCCGCACTTTTTTGTGATTGGCCAGTTTTGAAAAAGCTAAGCTATGGGCAAACCTGCTTACCCACGGTTGGCATTGTTTAAAGGGATATAACACTGGACACATTGGGTTAGCAGGCCTGCACATTGCTTACACCTCCTAAGCTGGCCTGTGCAATGCTTAGCTTTGCTTACATTTGACTTTGCATTATATTTCCTTTTTGGCATTGATTTATTATTCATAACATCTTATATGTATGCCTGGTATCCATGATTCATGTGTATGTACACTGTATGGGGTCCTTGTATTTTATTGGGGACTTCAACACTCTTTTATAATTACACCTGATTTCTGGGCTTACTGCTGTACTCCAGTTCACATATTTATGTTATGTAGTGTGTTATGGAACATATGTCTATACACTGATTCCTTTCACAGGTTCAGTTGGATTCTACTATAGTGAAGACTTGTTTGCTGATACCTCATTCATCAGTTCTTCTGTGATGGTTTGGTGGTTAACTACTGTGACTATAGTGTATAGGGTCCTGGGTTCAAGGGCTGTTCATTTTGTTGCTGGGCAGAACAAGGGCTGTTGGATACAGAGTAGTTAAGGCAGTTTTGAGCAGCTTTAAGTGGGTTTGCACTGGTTTGCGTGAGGGTAAGCAATGCTAACCTCTGGTTACATATGCTTACAGAGAGTTAGCTTCAATATTACTTAACGTGTGTGCGCATTGCTTACCCCTGGGCAAACAGGCTTAAACCCACTTACTAGTGCTTATATATGCTTACTACTGCTTATCGGTGCCTATACCTGCTTACTAGTGCTTTATTCATTAGGACACTGACGCCTCACATGTGTATTTACTACAGTACTCCAGTTCATAAATATATGTTATTTAGTGGGTGATGCAACAAAAATATTGGTCATAATGTGCTTTGCCAGGAAAAATGGAATGTGCTGCAGTGGGACTCGAACCGGGAATGCCCTAAGGTGAATGCTCTGCCTACTACACTATAGCTATGCTGCGTCATTTGCATATATCTTCCTTGTTATCCTCTTCAGCCATTTACGCTGCATTAACTGTAGGTAAGTGCTGGGCACAGCCACACACCTACGGTTAACTTTAATCTGATTTTTAAAATAAACAAAAAGGGTTTGTTCATTTTATTTCTATATACTTGCTGTTGTACACGGGGGACTGTTGGTGGAGATATGCGGACACCTATGAGCGGTCTTGCTCATTTCTTAGCCCTTTCTGCTTTTCTTCATTGCAGGGGCATGTATATTCTGAGAGCTCTTCTCTCAGACATGCCCCCTGCACTCTTACATGCTCCATGTAAGATTAGGAGCTTAGGCAGCACGCCTCATTAATATGCATGGCGTGCTGCCATCCTGCTCCTAAACGGCCGCTTCCATGCAGGACTAAGCTAGTCCTGCACGGAAGATTAGTAAATCCGGGTGGAGGTCTCTAGAATTGTGCTCAGTACTGTAGACGGGATTTACTAGATGTCTATACTGAGCAATAATAAATTCTTGCCTTCTGCAAAAGACTGCTGACCTGGCAGTATTGTCAAATCTCCCTCTGATACCCATTCATTAAAGCAAGAGCTAACCCTGGAAAAAAAAAATGGTTAAAAATAAATGTAAAAAGTAATACTATTATCTCATTTAGAACGCAGCTATCTCAATGTACAGTATAGCCAGTACCCTATGCTAAAATGATAATGTAGTCAGGGATCTTGGAACCTGGGTTGATAATATATTTTCCATTGGCCACTGTGTATAAATATTCAGAAGGTCCCTCTATTTAGCATAACTAATATATAAAGGCATGTCATCCAGGTCTGAAAGAAGTTATCATTTATCTTTGTGCAGTCCTAATTAAACCGATTATTGAGTACACTGCCCCCTTAAGGATAAACTTTTTAGGCATATTAAGCAGATGTAAAGGACCCAGAAGTTTCTAAACAAGAAGATTGTTGCTTTAAAGTCCCCTGTGCTATCAGGAAAGTCTTGAACCATTATAACTTTATTCAGTTTCTTATAGGCTCTTGCCTGCTGATTGATGTTTTGTTTTCTTTGTCATTAAGGACCCTGTCCCCCTTCATCTGTTGCATCCCTAATACCAGAACTAGGGTCTTAACTTTTCACCACCACATGAAACAAACATACTGAAAAAACAAATTTATTAGCCAATATCTCTCCCACCTCTGGAACAAACTTCCTCTGGAAGTTAAACAGAATGGCACACTAGCATCCATCATCAGACCCATAACAGAATATAACATCCCTCTTGGCATGTACTTATCTAAGCATATGACTCAGCTTGAGAGACTGCATAATTTCCTCACAAGACAATTAAGGGCACATCTTCTTTGAGCTACACTGGTCACACTAACGTGATCTCTGTCTCTCTCTTTCTCTCTCTCTCTCTCTCTATTTTTTATTTCTTATAGACTCTTAAGATGGGATCTACGTGTGTCCTATAGCTCTATAAAATGTATTTATTTATTTATTGACATTTGATTACTGTGAAGGTCCAATTGGGTAGAAGCCCATTTTCAGAGGAGACCCAGTGAAAAAAACTCCAAATTATTACAAAACATTTTAAGAACAATAATTTTATCAACAAAAATAAAACAAAAACATCTGCAGTTTAAATAATTATAGCAATTTAGACATAATATAAAAACATTGCTTAAGAATTAATACAAGTTATATCACAATATTTAAAATTTAGAGAAATCGTAGACAGTTTGTAGAAAATTAAATGTAAGTTAGTCTAATGCAAATACAAATTGCAATATGAAGAGAGAGAAAAACAGGCTTATGATATATTTAGAGAGAAAGTCATGGAAGATAATTAGATAGCAGTAAAGAAGTAAGCGAAGAAGGGAGAGTAAGGAGGTATAAGAATGAAAAGGTACGCGTTCACATTTAGGGATATAGTTTATCCTGGTTTTGAGCAAGAACAGAGCTAGATTTTAGCTATGAAGTCTTTTAGAGAGGTTTTAAAAGATGGAAGGGAGGGTATAGACCTAATGGATACAGATAAGGAGTTCCAGGCCTTAGCAACCTTGTATGAGTACAGACGATGCCCAGCAGATTTGATTGGTTTGTTGACAGACAGGAGTTTTTGGTCACTGGATTGCAGTGACCAACTGGGAACATAATTGCATAGAATGTTTTTTATTGCTGGCCAGGCAGATGTATGCTGGAAAATGTTATAGCTGGTAAGAATTTGTGTATATATTAGTTGATGTGGTAGTAATAACCGAGTACGGCTTTTCAGTGCTAACTGTGGTGGGTTCTGAAAGGTATATGTGCTGCAAATTTTGCAACTTTGTTATAGGATTGTTCAAGATTATCATCTACTATCACCCCTAATAGTTTGCTATGAAAAGTGACTTTAGTGGTTGTATTATCAAGAGAGAGACTTTAATTTTTTTTTCATGAGAGAGGCATTTGGGGAAAAAGTAGAAGTTTGGCTTTTTTGGTTTGAGTATGAGTTGTTTGTTACAAGTTGGCTGTTAAAGCTTCATGACTATTTTTTTTGGATGTGTACCATGTTATCACATGTGCAAATGAAAGTGGAATCATCTACATATTGTATTAGGGTGGCCAGTTGTGTGTACACATAGAGGGTTAGGTGAAATTGTTAAAGAGGAGGGGACCAAGGATAGAGCCTTATAGTACACCAGTGGTGACTGTGAGGTAAGGAGGGAGCATGGAATGCCATTTTACTGACTGATAACTATTGGATAGGTAGTTTTTGGACCAAAGAAGGGTGGGCTGATAGAGATCTAGTGAGGCCATTTGTATTAGAAGTTTGCTGTGACAAAGTGTGTTGAAGGCTTTAGACAAGTCTAGGAAAAAGGAAGAGACTAGTTTGCCTTTATCTCTAGCTTTATTGACAGTATCTGTATAGGGTAGATGGGCAGTGCTAGTAGTAGTATGGGAAGGGCAGAAACCATGTTGTGTACAGTTTTCAAGTATTTTGGCTAGTGGAGATAAGAATGCTATAGGTTTAAAGTTGTTATTGTCTGTTGAATCTCCTCCTTTGTGCAGAGGGATAATGTGTGACCTTTTTCCCAGAAAAAGGGAATGTGGGATTCCCAGATTTACCTATTTATAAAGACTGAGACAGGATAGACACTGCTATTGGGTGCTAAAAGACTGTACTCAAATAGGCAAAATGTTTTTGCCTCTTATTGTATGTTTGTTTATACTAGGGTTTCACCATTGGGGGTTATTCCTTAACTTGTCATTGTTGTGTTAGCTTGTTTTGTATGTACTCATATGTCAATGCATGCTTTGAGATGGGCATAGAAATTATTCTCATATTTGACAGCATGTGTGATGAGGTAATTGAAGTGAGGAATGAGCTAAAATTTTATCAGGTCATCAATTAAATGTGGTTGGTTTGCCTTGGACTAGTTTCTAAAGACAGAAGGTTTTATAGCAAATACTTTATTGTAATATTGAATGTTACTGAACAATGGCCAGATATGAGCAGTGATGTAAGTAACTGCAGATGATGAGCATAGTGGGATATATTGGATAGACCCAGATCCAATATTTTAGTAGCCCTAGTTGGGACTAGAACTACCTGGTCCAAGGTGCTGGCATTAATGAAGTCCAGGAATCTTTGTACATGCATATTAGTGGTGGTATAGGTTTCTCACTTATTAGATATCCAGTTAACATCACCAAAGAGAATAGTGCTGGGTTCAACAAGAAGTGATGTGAGTATGTTCAGGCATGCATTAATGGGTTCAGGTGACATAGAGGGGGTTTTGTAGTTTGCTATGATGTGATGTGGAGTTTTATTTACTGTGACAATGATATGGCAGAGTTCAAGGTAATTTTCCTACTTTAAGAGTCTGGAGGCAAATTAACTTCTTAAGAAGACAGACAGTAGCACCAGGGCTTTTAAATTGAGACTGAAAATATGGTAGGCATTGAGACCTTGCACTCTGGGGGTGCTATTACTGTTCTGAACCCATGTGTCTGTAACTATACAAATATATATATATATTTTCAAGGGTTAGGAATACCTGTAAGGAGTGTAACATCCTACTAAGGCTTCTAAAATTGAACAGTGTTTCCTTAATGCAGCCTTGATTCTGTCTGGCTCTGTAGATAATTTGAGTTGGCAGACCTTGCATGAGAAAGGCACTATGGAGGAAGGGAAAGTCCTGACTAATATACAGAAGCCTTGAGGAGAGAGGTGCAGGTCATCCCCAGCAAAGCAAATCGGTTTGTCAGTCATTTCTTCCAGGCTGATATAAAATTGATCTCCCTGAATGACACCAATAGCTAAGCCAATGGTTAAAGTCTTTTACCTTTTGACTGTATTGCTGCATCATTCTTGACAACTAAAGGATACTGCTGAAGATGAATTTCAAACCAAGTTCTGATGTGTACTCAGAGAGCCCCATCTTGTCTCTTTTTTATGATACAAGGATGTGTGTCTCTCTCCCCACTCAGGCATAATAGATAAGCTCTCCCAGCTAGGCATTAACCAGTATGTTACCAGATGGGTAGCTAACCAGTTCACTGACAGAACCCACTCAGTCAAAATAGGGGAAGCTACCTCTAGTAGTAGACCCGTAACAAGTGGCATACCCCAAGGATTGGTATTGGGGCCTCTACTGTTTGGGATATACTTTTCTGAGGTGCAAGCCAAAACCAGTGGTCTGTGTCTTACCAAGTTTGCAGATGACTGTAAGCTGGGCAGTGTCGTAAATTCCTCTAGTGATGCGAACATCCTCCAAGAGGGCCTTATCCAAACTAATAACTGGTGCCAGAAGCATGGCCTCAAACTGAATGCCAAGAAATGCATCATTATCCCCTTTGGAGAAAATGATGTCCCCACTAATTATTACATTAATAACAATGTGCTAAGCATGCAATTAGTCGTGAGGGGCTTGGGCACCCAGGTTGATAGCAACCTGACTTTTGACCGCCATGTTGCCTCCTTTATATGGATGGCTTTCTACATGGCCTACATCATGAGTAAGGGTATTTCATCCAGGAACAAGGAGGTCATAACATTGCTGAACTCCGCCCTTATTAGACCCATTATCGAGTACAATGCCCCCTTCGGCATATACCTTGCTAAGCGCATGCAGCAGTTGGAGAGACCACAGAGGTTCCTGACAACAAAAATCTAGGGTCTCAAACACCTATCCTATACAGATAGGCTAAAAGCCCTGTCCGTCTACTCAGTGTCATACAGACTGCTCAGAGTTGACCTGTGTCTGGCATACAAGGCCGTCTCAGGGTCAGCCTTGATGGAGTTGCTGCATATCCCTAAGTCAAACTCCACTCATGCAACCCACATGCAAGGCCTCAACCTGGTCTGTGACATTAATAGAACTTGTTGGTGGAATAGATTTATGTCCCAATGACTCTCCCCATCTGTGGAATAGACTCCCTCTCCATGTCAAACAGAGTACCTCACTAGCCCTCTTTAACAGGAACCTGGATGACTGGATGAGAAACAGAAAATATACCCCTGGGATCCCGCCTGTGTCTCTGCTGGACAGGAAAAAAAGGTGGTGACTTTGTAGTGACATAGGCAAAATTCTTGGCTAGGCTTATAAGGGCCTCTGGGCTAATAGTCTAGTATCATCCTATGAACCTATGAACCTAAGTAATTCATGACCACATGTACAATGACTAGGTCATATGTGTACTATGGGTGAAGGGACCTTAGGGTCTTACTGTGGATCCTGCCATGAGAGAGGGAGCTAACTACCATGGTGTCTTTGCTCAGTCTGGTAAGTGGTGCATCAGTTTGTCTCACTATGGAGTTACTTATGACCAGGACATTACCAGATGTATTGTCTTGACTTTGTTGCCTTAATGGCTTTTGCTTACCAGATGAGTGACAGTATTTGTATGCTGGTTATGATCTGTTGATGAGGGGTAGTGTGCAGAAGGTAGATTCAAAGGCTTTGCTTGATGTCTAGATCTAAGAGTTCTAGTACACCTGGGTAGAAGTTTTTAATGGAATTGGTGTATGGCAGTTCTGTGTTGACAGTCTGGGAACATTGTGTAAATGTAGGTGGGGCTAAGACAGTGTTTTTCTCACTATGTGCAACTGACTGTATGAGGGATGCCTATAGCTTAGTAAAGCATTTATGCATATCAAAGATAAGGGTCCCCTGTTGTGAGCATGGATTCATTTTCAGCAATCATGTGGCAGTTCTTATACTGTCTTAGGAAACCAGGTGATGTAAAGCTGACAATAGAAGATGCATTAATAATCTGACTAAGCACAATGACTCGTCAATGGTCAAAACAGCTGTGTGGTGAGAGTCACTGAGGGAAATGAAGAGGCACTGTGGGGGTATTTAGGGTAGATGTTTGTTACATTGCTGATGGTTTAAGTGTTTGCCCATATAAGTAACTGCAGTCGGTAACTAGAACGCACAAACAAGAGCAGGTAAGGGGATCCCCACACAGATAAGCACAAGCTGTTTAACTCACAGGAGTTAGAGGAATGTACACTTTCACTAACAGTATGTAAAAGAAGGACATTACTCACACATACTACTTGCTATGTATTTACAATTACCATGGTACTGTGCTGAGTGTAGCTATTCGCAGAAACTAGAATGCAAGAAAACAAAATAACCAATAGAAAGTAAGTTGAACCTGAATTCAAAGTACTTACAGCTACCAAGGACATGCAGCAATTAGTCTAGTTGTCATTTAGATTAAGTAACATTTTATCCATAATGGGCCCCACACCTGACCAAAAAGATTACCCAATAAAATGCATAAGGCAGTAAAGCAGTACAGAAGAACAGTTAAAATGACAAAAAACTGTTTAAAATAGCCAGAACAATTAGGTGATAGAAATGCAAGTCATAAACATGTACTTTTTATAGCTTTTTTTTTTCTTAAAATTAGCAGGTTCAGAAGCTCTCATCCAATTTCACAGTGAGTGCATGTGGGCACAGCTCTCTGCAGTCTTAACTCTTCCAATCCTATAGTGCCTTTTGGTATACTTTCAGTTAACACCCATAACTCCTAATGGCAACCAACCTTGTTGGGGGTGTGGCTTGTTTAACTAAGTGACTTGCTAGCTAATAATAGGCAGTAAAAGAAACGGCAAGGACTTGACATTAAGATTATTAATCTATGTATCCTGCAGTACAGCAATTAATCACTGTTTACCATTTATTACTCATATTTTCATATTTATGTTCATATTTTTATAAATGAGATGCCTACATGCTATTGATGGGTATGAAATTAAATACTATGGTAAGAGATGGGAAAATTTATTGGCAGTGTCTACATATATATATCACATTATACTGGAGATATTGCCAATTGTTTGTTAGTAATTATGAAAATAAGCAATATTTCCATATGTAGTTAATACTTCAAAAATCAAGTGGCTTACAAATTATTGTGTAGCATCAGGTAGATCCATAGATGTTGAAGAAAACTGTCATTGATATTGTATCATCTAAGCTGCACATTTTGAGAGATTGTCACTATTATTGATGTTAATCATACAATTAAGCATATGTCTTCATATTTCTGTGAATATCTCAATAAATATGCACTCAGAGAACAATTTATTTATTTATTTATTGACATTTGTTAACTGTGTTAGCCCAGCTGAGCCAGGGGCCCATTTTCAGTGGAGACCTAAGCAGAAAAGCTCCAGAAATAATACAAGTATGATATTTAAAAAATATTAAAGTAGGGTCACAGAAATGTAATACAAGTCAAAAATTTGTGCAGAGCAGTACAACGCATGGGTAAAATAACAGTTAAGTACAATTTCCAAAATTTGAGAACAGTATATAGCATAGGCCAAATAACAATTAAAAAGGTTTAGAGACTATTACACAAAGGAGTGCAGTATGAATACAGTTTGCAGGAGCATGTATAAGGAGGAATAAGAGTCGAGAGGGAATTTCTTGTTGTCATGTGAAACCATAGGTCTGATTAACAAAAGTTTTCTAGGCAGTACAGTTATCAAGATATGAAAATTTATTTGTGAAAGCTTAGCATACAATATAGTTCTGATTGTGCGCTTTAAAATAAATACTTATGGAAAGACAGTGAATGCACTGACTATTATCACTGTAAAGAATAATTTTTACTAATAGCTAGATTGCTATTTGTAGATTTTGTAATAGCTCTTATAGCTCGCAAAATATTTGCATTTGTTTATCTTATGTTTTTTGAGCTGATTTAAAAAAAAAATGCTCTGGAATGCAAGGATGTCTGCAGGATGCTAGACACGTGACATTCTACACCACATAGCTGTTAATGAGTTAAAAAGAGAACAAGGGATGAGCTACATTTTGAGCAGTCAATAGTGTACAAGAAAACAAAATTGCCAATGGAAATCAAGTGAAACCTGATGCTAAAGTGTTGACAGCTACTAGCCTTAAAGGTACATAAATTAGTACTTTGCCTGACCTGTAGTGTTAATTTATTCCTAGGCTGGGAATACATTAAGGTAAGAACTTATCCTTCCAATGTGCCTTGTTTATTTGTTGGCATAGACTTAGGTCCTTAGTACATGTATGTGTAGAACCACTGATTTTGTGAAGGCACCAGGGTGAGAAGGGGGGGCAAATAGGACTGGGTCTTTCAAACCACTAAAATTTTATGGCATAACCAAGGGTTACCAGGATATGCTGATTTTTTTTCTTGCTATAACCATCAGACCAACAATATCCTTTGCTATTCCTTTAAAATGAACTCAATGATAAGTATGCATAGCAAAGAATTATTTTGCCCTTGGTGGAGTACTCTAACATTCTGATCAAGCTTCACTAAAACTTTCTATATTCTTCATAAAACTAGACCAGTAAAATTTAGTTAAAACCCTAGCTTTTGTCTTATGCATTCTTAAATTGCTACCAACAATGTGTTTATGTGCTTTAAAAGGCATTGAAAGTAATAATTAACTGAGTATTTTCTTTTTTTTCAGTCTTTGGCTACCCTGTAGAGTAGGCTGCTTCTTATTTCAAAGTGCATTATTTTTCTTGGCCTTCCCAACTTCTCTTCCTATTTTCCCTATATTCCATCTTGCTCTGTTTATTGTATTGTCTGTCCACTAGGTCTTCTTGAAATTGACATAGCTTATTTGATAGATTGCCAGGCCAACACTAATCATCAGTGACAAAAACATAAATAAAATGTTAGGCAATAAATATCAAGCACAACCGTTTAATAACAGTCATTTAGCCCTTTTACCAAGTGTATAAAAGACCATCACATGCCAAACATACCTGTTGCCTTAAAGAAACAGGTACCTAAAATGCTACAATTTAAAATACTACCCA
>NC_056735.1:1681035375-1681070375 GCF_019279795.1 Protopterus annectens | reverse complement strand
AAGTGTCCAGGCTGTTTTTAAAAATATCTAAACTAGTACTTGCTTTAATGTAATTTAGAAGTCTGTTTCATGCATCATCTACTCTCTCAGAGAACCAGTTAGTACACTTCTCATTCTTACAGAATCTTCTACATAGGTTGTCTGATGATTCTCTAGTACTTTCTGATAACCCCAAACATTCCCAGAGATAGTTTTCTCTAAATTCCCTATATACCTGAACAAATCTCTAGGATATCTATAAGAAACACTGTACAAGTTCAGATATTTTAGTCTTTCATAATAACTTAAATTTTTACATCCATGGATGCCCTTGGTATATTTCAACTGTACTTTTCCCAGTTGACTCATGCTTGTTTTCTTATAAGGTTTCTATATTCATAGGTTCATAGGTGTGTACTAGGCTACTGGCCCTGGAGCCTTTACAAGGCTAGCCCATAGAAGTGCCCTGGCATCGTGCTGCCCGATGCTAGTTCCCAGTGCCTCTATCAAGTACAGCCACTGCAGTAATCCCTGGGGTGAACTTTCTATTTCCCATCCACTCATCAAGATTTCTCATGAAGAGGGCCAGTGAGGTGTTCTGCTTGACATCTATGTTAAGTCTATTCCAGAGCATGGGCAGTCTCTGGGTTATGAACCTGTCCCTCAGCATGTTCTCTTGATTGTGGTAATGAGGTTGAGGTCTCTGTAGCATGTGGTGCAGAGGGATTTGGATTTCTTTAGATGTAGCATTTCTAACAGGGATGGGTCAAACATGGCTTTGTAAGTCAAGCAGAGATCGCCTCTTAGCAGGTGATATGAGACAGAGAATAGCTGGAATTTTTTGTCTGTCCATGTAGGACATGTGTTTAAGGCCTAAGATCCTCTTTGTGAGGTACTTCTGTTGCCTTTCCAGCTGTTGCATGTGTCTAGTGAGGTACATGCCAAATGGGGCATTATACTCAATGATTGGCCTAATGAGGGAAGAGTAGTGAGAGATAATAACTTCTTTCTTCCTAGATGCAAAAACCCTTGGTAATGAGATGTGCCACATAGAAGGACTTTCTGACCACAGTGGCAATGCTGTCAACCTGTGTCCCCAGATCTCTTATAATGCCTTCAGTGGGCTCCCATCAATGTGGTAATTAGTGGGAACTGAGTTTTTCCCAAAGAGGATGATAATGCATTTTTATTGTTATTCGATACTCAAGTTTGGGTCCTGAAAGGCAAATATTTAATACAGCACACAGTGATTGAAACTGTAGATTTATTTAAGGACCTGGGTATACAGGCAGATCGAACTTTGAATTTTTCTAATCATATCAACTGGTTAATGATAGTTGTAGAATTAGAGGTTGTATAAAATGATTTATAAAGTCTAGGAAATCAGAAATGATGAAGTCATTGTTTGTTAGTTACATTCGACCCAATTCTAGAAACCAAATGAACTATCTATATATGACAATTTATAAAAAGAGAGGATAGGTTTATATCAAACATCTTCAGAAATTTTATATTTAGTAATGCAGATTTACATCACTGGAGTTTCCATCCTGGAGTTTATAAGAAAACCCTTGTTAAAGAACAAGTCATTAGGATAGCCAGAGACAGTGTCTGATGAGCCAACCATTGATGGCAAATTTGAAACATACAAAAAAATGTTCCTTGATAGGGATTACCCTATTAAAATAATTAAAGATATCAGTACTGGTATGATTTCAGAATGGGTTTTTAAATATAACCCCCTACTGGGAATTGGGTTAGAGCAAGGTCAGGCAGACACCCATTGTGTGGAAAGAAGTACCAAAGCAAATAAGGATGGTAATATTTTTGAGAGATCCCTAGTGGTACAATATAATTTCTGAGCTAACATAATGAAGTCGATAATTAAGAGTTACTGGAGTATTTTAAGGGATAATAATATAATTTTAAGACATTAGGAGCGTACCTTCACTTTGTTTATAAAACAGCCAATAATTTAAAAATATTTGAAGTTCCATAATATGGAAATAAATTATCAGCTATTCGGGGTATGAAAAACTGCTGTAGCTATAATCAATGTACATTCATATTATAGGGATTATCCTGACGTTTTAACATAAGGGGAGATTCACAAAGCATTGAACTCAATAAGGGGGTTTTAATGAATGGCAACAATGCACCACACAGATAGTATACATAGCACAGTGTTCAACGTGTGCTGCATTTTATACAGGAAAAACAGAAAGGACATTAAGGAAAGAATTTCTGAGTACTGCTATTATATACAAAGAATGAATATCAATAGTGCACTTTACAAATATACTACTACTTTCCAGGGTTTCAAGAAATTCCATTTTGGTATTTTAGACAAGACTGTTCCAAATTTAAGATATCAGCATTATTACTCTGTCATTGCATGCATATCATCAAACTGAATCATTCAATTTGGCTGAAATTCTAATAACTCTCCAACAGCTGGAACTTTTACAGTGTTTATTAGATGCATATAACCATTTATATAGATGCATGGAATCAGGAATACCTGACAGGTTTAAATCTTCCTCCTCCTCAAGGAAAAGTAAACCTGTCTGGTGGTGATCTGCAATAAATAAACTCTATAACAAAAGGAAAAATTGCTATCCAAAACCAAAAATGAGCAGGTGCCTAATTGGAAGCAGTGTCTCCTTAGCCTGAACAAGCAAATAAGAGCACTAATGAAATCCTCCAAAGCAAACTTCAAGTCCAAATTGGCCACATTTACTAGAGACAATCATAAGGCCTTCTTCACATATGTCCACAACCTCAAAGGAAGCACCCAGATCTGTTCAGGACTGGTGGTCAAGGAGACCACATATACAAATGCCATAGATATAGCAAGCTTTCTGGCTGCCAGATTCAGTGAAAAATGTACCCCTCTGCCCCCATCAGTAAATCAGGACATCCCCAGTACCTGCCCCCTTCCCCTTATAATTAGGGAACAGATCATCACTGCTCTCTCAAAGGCAAAAAATACAGCCTCCACGGGATCCGATAACATCAGGCAGGAACTTGCAGCACCATTAAGCACCCTATTCAACCAAAGCCTGAGTACTGGCTTCATCCCAGCTGAGTGGAGGACAGCCACTGTCATCCCTTTACATAAAGGTGGAACTTCCACCTCTCTGGGAAATTATACACCCATCAGCCTAACTAGCCTGATCTGCAAGGCCATGGAATAGATTACCATGGACCTCATTAACAAGTACATTGGCAACTTCCGAACACTTGATACCACACAGTTTGGCTTTGTCAAGGGGAGGTCATGTCTGCTAAATTTGGTTGACTTCTTTGAGACAGTCACCAAATCCATGGACAAGGAGAAGACGGTGCACACCGCCTACCTTGACTTGGCCAAACCCTTTGACACTATTCCCCACTCGGGCATAATAGATAAACTCTCTCAACTAGGCATAAATCCTTATGTTACCAGATGGGTAGCAAACTGGCTCACTGATAGAACCAACATAGTCAAAATAGGGGCATCCACCTCAAGCAATAGACCTGTAACAAGTGACATACCCCAGGGTTCAATCTTGGGGCCTCTGTTATTTGGGATATACTTTTATGAGGTGCAGGCCAAAACCTGTGGGCTATGGCTAACCAAGTTTGCAGATGACTGCAAGCTGGGTGCTGTCATCAATTCCCCTAGTGAAGAGGACATCCTCCAAGAGGGTCTCACTCAGACAAATGACTGGTACCAGAAACATGGCCTCAAGCTGAATACCAAAAAATGCATCATCATCCCCTTTGGGGCGAGTGACTTCCCCACAAATTATCACATTAATGACAATGTGCTAAACACTCAGTCAGTCATGAGGGATTTGGGCACCCAAGTTGATAACAACCTGACTTTTGACCACCATGTTGCTTCCTTCTATGGGAAACCTTCTACATAGCCCACCACATAAGTAAGGGTATCTCTTCCAGGGACAAGGAGGTCATAACATCCCTGTATTCTTCCCTTATAAGGCCTATTACTGAGTACAAAGCCCCTTTTGGCATGTACCTTGCAAAGCACATGCAGCAGCTGGAGAGACCATAGATGTTCCTCGCCAGGAGAATTCAGGGCCTAAAACATCTACCATACACTAAAAGCCCTATCTCTCTACTAAATTTCATACAGACTCCTCAGAGGTGATCTCTGTCTGGCATACGGATCCCACCTTAATGGGACTGCTGCATATCTGCAAGTCATGTTCCCATTGAGTAACTTACATGCGCGACCTCAACCTGGTCTGTGACATTAACAAGACTTGGCAAGACAGATTTGTGTCCCAGAGACTCCCCCATCTATGGAACAGACTCCCTCATCACATCAAGCAGAGAACCTCTTTACCTCTTTTTTAGTGCAACCTGGATAACTGGATGGGAAACAGAAAATATACCCCTGGGATTCCACTCATGTCCTTGCTGGACAGGGACATTAGGTGCTGATTTGTCTAAACATGGGCTAAAGTCTTGGCTAGGCTTATAAGGGCCTCAGGGCAACTAGCCTAGTAACCTGCTATGATCCTCCTATGATTCCATGATTCTACTGCAGTCACACTAGGGTAAGTAGTTGTAGCCTGTCAATATCAGGTAGACTTTCATCATTAGCCAGTATCTAGACACTATCATCACACATAAATTAATTGATTTCCATAACAGTCTCTGTTTAGGGTAACTGCAAAACTTCCTAACTTGAATTGTCTCTTTATTGCGATTTCTCAATCACTTCATTGCACCGAGATGAGAATAGTCAAGCCTTTTTCAGCTGCTTTCCACCACATATCAAGGACCGAACTTCTTCCATTTACGTATTTATTTTTTGCTTGTTAGGCAGGAGCATGGACTGGTCTTGGAACACTTTCAACTATAACCTGGATGCACAATACAGCCCATAAACATAGTAACATAGAATACAGAGTTAAGTGCAATAGTGACAGCATTGCAAATATTGTACACATAGAGGGTATCATACAGAAAAAAGCTTTCTTAAATGTATTCATTAACTTTTATTTATGCTTTATTGATTGGGTGCATCTTGCATTGCCACTTGTCTCTGTTCAGGGGATCCCCAATGTGGTGTTCATAATGACTAGAAGAAATTTTGTCAGGGCACCAGGGAACTTCCCTACTCATTTTATGATAGCACTCCCTTTCCTGGCATTGAGGTAGCTGGGAAGAGTTCATCTTATAGTGAATGAAGGCATTGCAGAGTGTAAGAAGGTATTGGAAGCCTCTGTGGAGAAACATGCTTTAATTCAGGCTAATGAGAAGAGTGACAGAGAGATCTTCTTGGTTTTATAAATGAGCAGGAGAGAGACTGTGTTCGTTTACAAATGAGCAGCATTTCAATGCTCTTCTGGATGACTGGAGTTGCAATTTAATTTGAGTGATACAAATAATGGATCCAGGAAATGATTCAATGGCATCCTAAGGAAAGATGGTAGACCACATATTTGGCAATGAGGAAGAAAATATTTCAGTAACTATGCAAGATTTGATTACAGGAGAAACAACTGTTATTATGGAATCAAGGACTTACGCTTTTGTTGTTGGAAAAAAAACAAAAGAGAGATGTTGAATTGTGAGTGACTTATCAACTAGGAGAAAACAAGACCAATGGTAAGAATTAGATCAAAGAATGGGTTGGCAATTGACTGAATTCATAATGGGATAACTTAACTGTTCCATTAGGTTGCACTTAGGTATGGGATAACTTAACTGTTCCATTAGGTTACAGTTGCATATGGGATAACTTAACTGTTCCATTAGGTTACAGTTACATATGGGATAACTTAACTGTTCCATTAGGTTACAGTTACATATGGGATAACGTAACTGATCCATTAGGTTACAATTAGATATGGGACAACATAACTGTTCAATTAGGTTACAGTATGATATGGAGATAACTTAACTGTTCCATTAGGTTACAATTAGGTATGGATAACTTAAGTGTTCCATTAGGTTACAATTAGGTATGGGATAACTTAACTGTTCCATTAGGTTACTGTTTGGTATGGGGATAACTTAACTGCTCCATTAGGTTACAGTTTGTTATGGGATAACTTAACTGTTCCATTAGGTTACAGTTAGGTATGAGATAGCTTAACTGTTCCATTAGGTTACAGTTAGAGATGGGATAACTTAAGTGTTCCATTAGGTCACAATTAGGTATGAGATAACGTAACTGTTCCATTAGATTACAGTTTGGCATGGGATAACTTAACTATTCCATTAGGTTACAATTAGGTATGAGATAACTTAACTGTTCCATTACATTACAATTTGGTATGGGATAACTTAACTGTTCCATTAGGTTACAATTAGGTATGAGATAACTTAACTGTTCCATTACGTTACAGTTTGGTATGGGATAACTTAACTGTTCCATTAGGTTACAATTAGGTATGAGATAACTTAACTGTTCCAATAGGTTACAGTTTGGTATGGGATAACTTAACTGTTCCATTAGGTTACAATTTGGTGTGAGATAACTTAACTGTTCCATTAGGTTGCAGTTTGATATGGGATAACTTAACTGTTCCATTAGGTTACAATTAGGTATGAGATAACTTAACTGTTCCATTATGTTACAGTTAGGTATGGGATAACCTAACTGTTCCATTCGGTTACAATTAGGTATGAGATAACTTAACTGTTCCATTAGGTTACAGTTTGGTATGGTATGTTTCATCTGAGGAAGGAAGGATACAAAGCCTTCCAAAAGTGCTTGTTAATAAATTGAAGTTCTAACGTTACACATTCTAGTTGCTGCATCTGTCATATTGTTTTTTTGGTTGGATACATCGCATCCATTGGATTATTGAACCCTGTGGGGACGTTTCCTTTGTTTTTTGTGTTCTTTGGTATGGGATAACTTAACTGTTCCATTAGGTTACAATTTGGTGTGAGATAACTTAACTGTTCCATTAGGTTACAGTTTGATATGGGATAACATTACTGTTCCATTAAGTTACAATTATATATAAGATAACTGTTCCATTAGGTTACAGTTAGGTATGGGATAACCTATCTGTTCCATTAGGTTACAGTTAGGTATGAGATAACTTAAATGTTCCATTACGTTACAGTTTGGTATGGGAAAACGTAGCTGTTCCATTAGGTTACAATTAGGTATGATATAACTTAACTGTTCCATTAGGTTACAGTTTGGTATGGGATAACTTAACTGTTCCATTAGGTTACAATTAAATATGAGATAACTTAACTGTTCCATTAGGTTACAGTTTGATATAGGGATAACTTAACTGTTCCATTAGGTTACAGTTAGGTATGGGGATAACTTTACTGTTCCATTAGGTTACAGTTTGGTATGCGATAATTTAACTGTTCCATTAGGTTACAGTTTGGTATGGGATAACTTAACTGTTCCATTATGTTGCAGTTTGGTAAGGAATAACATAACTGTTCCATTAGGTTACAATTACGTATGGGATAACTTAACTGTTCCATTAGGTTACAGTTTGGTATGGGATAACTTAACTGTTCCATTAGGTTACAATTAGGTATGAGATAACTTAACTGTTCCATTAGGTTACAGTTTGGTATGGGATAACGTAACTGTTCCATTAGGTTACAATTAGGTATGGGATAAGTTAACTGTTCCATTAGGTTGCAGTTACATATGGGATAACTTAACTGTTCCATTAGGTTACAGTTTGACATGGGGATAACTTAACTGTTCCATTAGGTTACAATTAAGTATAAGATAACTTAATTATTCCATTAGGTTACAGGTCAATATGGGATAACCTAACTGTTCCATTGGCTTTTAATATGCAAGGCACTCATTCTATTATACATCTTGGAAAGGAATCCTTTTGTCGCTTGACCTTTGTGGCTGAGTCTTTATTTTAATGAAATTTATTGACTTGTGCAAAGAAAACTGACTTTTTCCCCTTGCAATAATTATATATTATCTCCTAAAAATATTAAAGTAAACAGGATATTTGCAAAATTTATGTCAGATGAAGTACAGGAAATTGATATAAAAATACATGGGAAATATGCGATTGTGTGAGTAATGCGATGAAAACAGGGATTAAAGAAACCTCTAGAATGAAGGATGCAAGCCAGATGTTATGCACATCTAATAAATAATTCTGATAAAACTAAATGGAATCAATATTTGGGTAATGAACATACAGCTGAAAAGTGTGCTGCAGAGTGTGGGATGTGTACAAAGGAAGGTCAGTTTGATAGTCAGGAAACACCTGAATTAACAGATTAACAGAAGAAGAAAGTGGAGTTAAGTAGGGAAGATCAGGAAGAGTTTCATCAAAAAAAGGAAGTTGAATCAGATGAGGAAGAAGTTGGAAGTCATTACTAAGATGATTTACAGCAGGACTAAGACAATAGCATACAGGCATATGATGAAAATATAGCTATAGAAACAAAAATTTTTTGATATAGTAGGAAGTGAGCTATCAGAGATAGTTGAGCTGGAAGAGTTGGTTAATAAATCAAGCAAAAAGTATTTAATTGTTAAAAGGCTGAGGATAAGGAAAATGAAATTTAAAAATGTTTTCTCCAAAGTTAAGAAAAAGGGAAAATAATTTTTAGGTATAGTCACTTAATGTTATTAGTATTTTAGGGTGGACTGGGAGATTGACTGTTCTGGAATCTTGTGTGAAAACTGATGTGGATTTAATCATTTTGCAAGACATAAGCTTTGTTTCAAAAATGATAGGTTAAATATGGGGAAGTTATAGGGTAGAACTATACTATAGAGTATAGGCCATGAGGACTGTTCAGGAATAACTATCTTATGTGGGGGAAATAATAACAAAAGTAACATATTTTTGTTTAGGAAGATTATATAGGGTCATTGTGGTAGATAGGTGGGGAAGAGAAGTGTTCAAAGTTATATCATTGTCCACTTATACTACAGTGAAATAAAAGGAAGAGTTATTTCAACAAATAAAGGGTTGTATGACTATGCATATGAAAATTAAAGTGGCAGGACACTTTAATTGTAATTTACAGGGTACTGGAAGGAAGATGGAAGAGGACATAAGAAGGATATTTAAGGTGGCAATGTTGGATAAGTTAAATATATGGAACATGTCAGTTAACATATCAGATGGGTTAAAAAAGGCTGATGGAGGTGTAATTATAATATGTTTTGACAATCATTTAGAGGTCTGGGTTGAAATCTTAGAAAATGTGAATATTATAAAGCAAGGTAAAGTTCTAAAAAGACTGAAAACCTTTTTTTTTTTGAAAAACAGAATTTTGAATTATAGCAATTGGGGAATGATCATACAGACAGAATGGTGGATTGTGTTTAAAAGAAACTTTAAAGGGTGTTATCTAGATTTGGAAATGCAAATAAGAAACAGAAATTAGAGGTTGATGTAAGACTGCAAAATTATATATGAACTGGAATGCAACAGAAAAGAATATTTTGATAAAAAGTGGGAAAGCTGTACAAGGAATCAAGAGAAAGATTAAATCTTGTTATTTAAACAGAGATATTATCTGCAAGAAGAAAAAGAGGTAGTGTATCCTTATTTGCCAAAAATAGTTAAAGAGAATTATAATTTATATGAATAATGAGGGAGATGGAGTACATACATTCTATACAAGACCTCTCAAAGGCATTTGATACAGAAACACGTAATAAACTTATCAATGTCCTTTCTAACTTAAACCTATCAGAGTCTGCTATTACTTGGTTCCAGAGCTTATCTATCAGGCTGTCAACGGGCATTTCAGTGGCACACCATTACCCCACTACTCCCAGTAACACTAGGTGTTCCCCAAACCTCCATCCTCGGCCACTACTTTTCACTATTTATTTAGTTATGTATTTATTTATTTGTTTATTTATTTCCAGTTTGATGACTATTACTATATTTAGTAATAACCTCCACACCTCTACACCTCATGCTGCAGTCATATAATATGCAGATTATTCCACATTAATAGTAATTCCTCTTCCTTCCAAGAATTGCACACATTCACACAAGCATCCTTCCTATCTGTTAAATCCTGGTTACCTGACCACCAGCTAATTCTAAACCCCAGTAAAACAAAATTGCTACTAGTCACCCTTCTAAATACAAACCTCCTTTTCTTCCCTTCAACATAGTATCCAAAAATAATACCATTATCTTACCTGTTAATCACACCAGACTACTAGGAATAGAGATTGACTGTAACTTGAAATTGACATTTGAAATTCACATTGCCCATACCATAAAAAAGTCCACAATAAACTTTGGGTCCTATATAGGAACAAACCCTTTCTGACAAAAATGACCTAAGAAACAATAGCAAGGACAAACCTTCTCCCCACACTGACATATGCCTCTCCTATTCTCACTAATCTAAGAAAAACAGATAGCATTAAACTAGTAGCATGCTATAATAAAATTGCCAGGTTTGCCACCAACTCGCCCTATAGGTCACATCACTGTATAGCCCTAAAACAACTACAATGGCTTGAATTCCCTCATCTCCTACTGTATAACTAGCTAACCCTATACCATAAGATTCTACATCATCCAGAAAAAAACCCACCCTAAATAATCTACTCCAGCCATATACCGGAAAAAGAGTTCTACGCTCCAATAACAAGCACTTAATAAGGCCTCTAACTCTGCGGGCGAATCCCTTTACTCCTCCTATATAGCCAGAATATGTAATTCCCTACCCATCAGCCTAACAAACAAAACCTCTACAGCTGAATTTAAAAGGGCCCTAAAGTCCCACCTTACTAGCAGCTGGCTGCACCCCAGTTCCACGCCAGGGTAACATGTGGCTTAAGAATGCAGATACCTTCATCATCTCCTCCTTAGTCCCTTCAGCAGTGTTAACCACCGATGATGGTGTATACCATGACTATTAGTAGCCTATTTTGCTCTATACTTGTTGGCCGTACCTCAAGCTTTTTATATACTATAAGAATACTGTGTATCTTTACTTACGTAACTGTTTCATAAATGTATTCCTTCTTCTTGCCCATACTAATATTACATTTAAATGTGGAGCTTTTCTCCCCAGACCTCCACTGAAAAAGGACTGTTTGTCCAGATGGACTTTCCCGGTTATCAAATGTAAAATAAAATAAAACAAAATAAAATAAATAAATAAATATGGCAAAATGTGAAATAATGAGTATTGTGGAGGTTTATGTAAAGGATATGTATAAATCTATTATAGAAAGCATTCTGGTTCTTATTTAAAAGAAAGAGTACTTGGCAAGTTCTATTATAATGAGAGAGCTTGATTCTCTGTCCAGTTTATATAAGATTCCCTTAAATTTAGAAAAGGAAATTATGTGAACAATATTTTCTATTATAAGGAGATCAAGACTGAAATCAGTAAAAAGAGATGCATTTTTAAGAAAGTGGTGGTGGTTTGGGTTTGCTGAATCCTACAGTTTTTGTTGCATCATTACGCTTAGTTTAGATATTAAAGTGTAGAAAGTATGAGCGTGGTGATAGTTGTAAGCATTTTTAATTGGAAATGTGAAAATAACTATACAAGAAAGGAGAAATGTATTAGAGATGAAGAATTAAAGTATTATCAAGAAAACATTTTTTTGTGTGTAAATTAATTGAGGAAGAATTATGGAAATATAGGAGAGAATGGTATAATAAAGTTATCAAAGGGGTCTGTCACACTAATGCTAGTGGAAATCTATTAAAAATATTGATGCTATTAAAAGATGGAGAATAAGGTGAAGAGAACTATTAGTTCATCAATACTTTTTCAGGCAGGTTGATATCTAATAGGCTGCCTGGAATGAGCACATGGTATAAAAAACAAGATGTGAAAGGTTATGCTCCTATAGTTTCCATCTGTTTGGAGGCTATAAATGTTATGCTGTACTAGTGAAAGGAATATGAGGCATAGTTAAACTCTAAGGAGAAGCAGAAATATTTACACTAGCCTTTGTCAAGACTGCAAAACAACAGGTGGTCAGTGAATTTCCTTCTGACAGACCACAACTGATAAATTACTCTATGGAACAATTTCACTGAAGCTTCTTCCTCCAAGAGCATGCTTGAGTGAAGGGAGAACTAGGGTGGTGGCATTATTTTCTTTAGTTCGGAGTAAGGTAAGGGTTTACTTGAAGCTTGCAGTTTAGGACAGGAGGGAAAGTAATATTCATGGAGAAGCATATAGTAGTCCATAGACAGTAAAAGTCATGACTGGGCAGAGACTGGAAAAAATGTGGCCTCTAGCAGTGTCACAAAGTGATGTTTACACCTTGATGAAAGGTTAATGAATCTACGTATGGCATTAATAGTGGTTTGTAACAGTTAAGTATTATGGGATGAGTGGTGTGTAACCATGGAGAGAGTGCTCTCCACTTTAGAAATGAGTATGCTTTTAACCAATGCCCTTAACCTCGGATGTAAGATGATTACAGATGGAGTTGCAAACCATATGCTAGGTGATCATCTTTTTAAAGTGGCTTCTGTATGTGTATGGAAGGAGAGGGTGGGATGCAATGTAAGCCCCAGGATGTGTACAAATGGGCTATAGTTAGAGGAGTTTTGCTGGCTGTGACAATTTGAAGGTGGGAAGAAAAGAAGATTTTCTGGAGTGCTGAAAGTCATGACAACTATATTTGAGTAATTTCAAAGTTTTTTAGTTAGCCAATGACTTGGGTTGTTAAAGTCCTTTAGTAGAGATTTTTGTAATGTGGAAGTGGAAGCTCCAGTTTTAAGAAAGATAATATTATCAACATAAAGAGATATACTGGGACGGGGTATGGATGGCAGAGTTAATGCCATTCATAAATATGAAGGATAGGAGAGGCCCAAGGACTGATCCTTCAGGAACAGAAGTTGTGATAGTGATTCTGTCTCCTGATTAGAGTCTGAAGATTCTGTCCTTCAGGTAAGTTAGAGAACCAGAA
This sequence comes from Protopterus annectens, assembly GCF_019279795.1. Taxonomy (NCBI): domain Eukaryota; kingdom Metazoa; phylum Chordata; order Ceratodontiformes; family Protopteridae; genus Protopterus; species Protopterus annectens. The sequence goes on along the minus strand of NC_056735.1, from coordinate 1,681,057,495 downwards.
AATTACATTGTTACTAACATTTGAGTAATTGTAGCCTAATAGGAAGATTTTGATGGTTCACACTTTCAATAACCATGGTTAAATCTCTAAATATGGCTGCAGGTAGATGATATTTTCCATGACAGTAGCAGTATTAATAGTTGTTTGTGTGTTATGCCCTCTCTTAAATCCATACTGAGTCCAACGATAATCCATATTTACTAAGATGTTCTGAATGATAGAAGTTTCTCATTTATTTATTTTTTTTTTGTTATGATAAGGCAGGAGATTGAAATACAAAAGTAGTCTAAGGATGAAGGGGCTAGAATTGTTTTTTTTTTTTTGAATGAGAGCTATATGTGCATGTTTGAATTGTGGTGATAATGCTGGCAGTGGGTGACAAATTGTAAATATTTATTTATTTATTTATTGACATGTGTTAACCAGGTTAGTCCAACTGAGCCAGGGGGCCATTTTCAGTGGAGTCTCGAGGAGAAAAGCACCAGAAGCATTACATATTTTTACAATAAAAATCAAATCAAAAATAAAAATAAGAGTAAAAAATTAAAACCACCATGAAACATAATAAGAAAATCAACAGTTAGAGAATATCTGTAGATAGAGTAGGTTAAATAATTGCGTTATTAAGAGAGGTGATAGAGAAAGAGTGTTTGTGCTGGGTGAGCGTTTTAGGGAAGAAGAGAAGGAGTTTAGTTTTTTTTGGATTTAGTATTAATTGGTTATTTGAGACCCAAGTTACGACAGAGGGGAAGGTTTGTTGAGTGAGAGCTAGGAGTTCAGGGATGTTGTGGGCAGAACTGATGAGAGTGGAGTCATCAGCATATTGTAGAAGTGTATAGTGGCTAGTAGCAAAGTGAAGTTTGTTAGTGAATATTTGAACAGAAGGGGGTCTAGAATTGATCCATGGAGAACTCCAGTATTTACAGGGAGGAATGGAAACAGGACAGTTTGCCAGCAGATAGATTGCTGCCTGCTGGAGAGGTAACTCGAGAAACAGTTGATGGAGGAGGAAGGGAAATGTAGATCAGAAGGTTAAGTAAGGAGTTTAGACTGAGAGACAGTATCAAAGGCCTGTGAAAGATCAAGGAATAGACAGGGAAGTGCAAGTTATTGTCATGGGCTTCAGCTATTGTTTGAGTAAAGGAGAGTAATGCAGTAGATGTGCTATGGTGGAGTCGAAAGCCATGTTGAGTTGGAATAAGGAGATTGTTGTCAAGAAGGTGTTTGATTAATTGAGTTTGGATGCACTTTTCTAAAATTTTAGAAAGGAGGGATCAGTAGAGTTCCTGCCTTTGTGAAGAGGGATTGTATAAAAGGATCTCCAGATATCAGGGACAAGGGCCTCAGAGATGGAATGATTAATAAGTATAGTGACATGGTAGGTGATGAATTGTGCAGCTATTTTTAGGAAGTGGGGGGGTAGTTGGTCAACAGAGGGAGAACAAGGCTTAAGTTTATTTAGAAGAGATCTAATAGTGGTAATTGGGACTGGTTGAAAAGAAAATGTACTGGGAAGAGTTTTGTTAAGAGGTGATAGAGGGGTTGGTGATATGTACTATTTTTTTGTGCTTCTGGATAGTTTCTATGAAATAGTTGTTAGGAGAGTGGCAGTTTCAGTGGCAGTGTTGTGTGGAAAAGGGTTGGGAGTAGTGGGTTTACCTTGGTGGAGCAGATTGTTGATGGAGGTCCTGAATTTTTTTTTATTTTTGTTAGGGCTGCATTGGTTAGAGGCAAAATAAGCTCTCTTACCTTTGATGACTATTTTTTATCTGATTTCTGAGCTCTTTGTATGTCTGAAGTAAGGGTGGAATTTATTTTTTACCCTGGATTTCCAGGTGCTATCTCTTTTGTGCATGATCAATTGGGTTTATTTTGTAAGCCAGCAGACATGGTTGGATTTAATTCTGATTTTTCTAGAAGGGACAATAGAATCAAAGAGTGTCAAAGAAAATCTTATTGGAAGACTTTACAGCCTCATTGAGAGGGAGGTGGTATAGGAAGGACCGATTGATGCCAGATAGTTTAGAGTTAAAAGTGTCTGCGTCAAAGTGCGTGAGGTTCAGGCATATTTTCTAAGTATGGTCTTTGGGAAAACGTTGAGTGAATTTATGAATAAAGGTTGGGGAGTGATCACTTAAGGGGTTTGGAAGTATGCCAGGGTTATGGTAATGGTGGGGAGCTGAGGTAAAAATCCAGACAAGAATAGGTCTAGAAGGGGGGGTTGTGTTAGTTCTAGTGGGGGTAGAATTGTGTTGGTGAAGTTCATGGAGGTTGGGACTCTGAGTAGGGGATTAGGGGGACAGTTTAGAGCAGTCTGTTAATGTCTTGAGATATGATGGTTTCATAGGTGATATGGTGAGTGAGCCAGGAGAGAAAGTTATCTAGGATTGGAATATTATTGCTGGGGGAATGTATATAGAGACTGTGGAAAATTTTCTGTGTGAGTTTAGATGACAGTTAACGATAAGGATTTCTGCAGGTGAGAAGCATGGAACAGAGACGGAGACAGGTGACATGTTTAGTAGTTCAGAGTAGATGACAGCCACTCCCCTCTCCTGCTTATTGGTTCTATCTGAATGAAACATATTGTAGCTTGGAGGTAAAATTTCCAAGTTGAGGGTGTGTGATTTAAGCCAGGTTTCCGACAAAGTTAGTATGTGGGGAGATGTGTTAGAAATCCAAGAGTGCAATTCTGTTATTTTATTTACAATTCTTTGAATATTTAGTGAGAAGACTTTTAGTGATTTAGGTGGGGGAGTGTTGTTAGGAGGGGGTAGGTGGGGTGAGGTTAGTTTTGAGGTATTGTGCAAGCAAGGGGTGGGAGGTCCTGGGTTGAGGTTGATGTCCCCATCCAAGAGAAGTGTGTCAATGAACATGAGAATATAGAAGCATAGCTTCAGAGTAGAAGGATAGCTAGGTTTCTGACTAGTGGGGAGAGATGAGCTAGAAAAAGTGATAATTTTGAAGAGATGAGATAGTGAGGTGGGGAAGAGTAATGGTGAGACTAAATATGGGTGACAGATAGAGTTGGTGTTGAGAGTATGAGGGAGGGTGGGAGAGAGAGGTTGAAGGCAAAGTGAAGTATGGTAGGATGTTGTTAGTGAGAGGAAGAAGAGAAAGGAGGTGGAGAGACAGAGGTGCCACATGACAGGAGATAGAGTAGAGATGGAGAATGAGTAGTAGATATTGTTGATATATAGTGGTATAGGGTATGAGAGTGGGAGGGGATGGTTCAAGATGAGAGTAGGAGTATGTGGTAGGGAATGGATGAGACTAAGAAGGGGATAGGGCAGGTAATGAGGCTATAGGGGAGGAGAGTGTAGAAGGAGAGGTTGAAAAGGAGAAAAGGTATTAAGTAATTAGAGTATGATTAGAATATAATGGAATATTATATTAGAGTATAATTAGAATATGTGCCAGTGATTCAGAGAAAGGGCAAGCACACAGTCTCTGGAATGCTGGATAAATACTGAGAAGACAGGGATTACTTTTCTTATCTAGTTTTGATACATTTTCTTCCTTCCTTTCTTTCCTGTAGTTTTTCTAAAATCAAAGGAGGCAGTGGTGATAATAACAATGTAGTGCATTTGTATGTTTGTAACAGCTTCCTGTTCCTCTTAATGTTTGTCAGGCTGATTTTAGATTCTATCGCTTGGCTTTTCAACACAGATAATGTCTTAGCTAATTTATCACAGTCATATTTTATTTCTGCTGAACTTCTTGTCATGCAGATCAAGCACTTGGCATTTTCTCTGGCTAAAGTAGAACAGAAGATACTTATAAACATGTAATTACTCTCATCCTGATCAAATATTACAATAATTAACATCTTATGTGATGTAATAGTGTCTTCATTTGAAAACAAGAAAGATAACAGTCCTGTTTTTGCTAACAACAAATTTGTTATGATTTTCACCACCGTTTACATAAATTGTTCAACCTAACTGTTAGACTAAGAGTGCCTTGGTGAAGCGCTGATATACTAAAATTCACATTGTTGCAAAAAAACTTCCATTATCTGTAATGAGTATGTTAATGATACTATGTCAAGAAAAAAAATAAAATTTCAGGATAATTGCAGTTGTGAAGCGATATCTTTAATCTGATGTCCTCATTGTACTTCAAGTAAGAATTCAAAATAGATAAGACATTCACTATCTTTGAATTAAAATAATTCAGAAGCAAGTTCACTCCATGGATTGTCTGAAATGTCAAGAGGACTCATTAAATCTTTTGAGTTGCTTTTGTAACAGAATTTACAAATTTGACAGTTTTAGATAGCTAGTTAATTGATTAATTAGTTAATACATACTCTTTATTTATTTTTGCCACCTGTTCTAATTTGGACAATCCTGGCCAAAACATTATGTTATAGCTTTACACTTAGCAATTTCCAGGTATGCTTCATGAAATTGCTCCAACATATACCAGCATCAGTGGCTCAACAGGTAGCATGCTTGCCTTAGGTGTTGGAAGATCAGAAGGCTGCAAGCTCAGTCCTGTCACCAGATACATGGACTATTGTCAGTACCGATACTGCAGTGTAGTATAAGTGGGTTACTGTACTGAGTATGCTGTCCATCAGATGAGACATTAAACTAAAGGTCCATCTGCCTGAGTTGATGGTAGCTCAAATGCATATAAAAGATCCTATGGCACTTATCAAAAAAAGAATAGGGGAAGTGCCCTAGCCAAATGTTCCTGGTTAGTATCAACGCCATCTGTTAGTATCAACACCATCTTGGGTTGCTCCTGAAATGAGACCACTGGCATACAGGGACTAATGCAGGCAATAAAGACAAATATATAAATGAGAATATGTTAACTGCTTGGCACAATCCCACCTCTAGATTCGAACATCATGCCCTGTGATTAATTACATTCATCACTAGACTTGAACAAAAATTTAGTTAAAACGTCCAGTAAATGAATATGCATACTGTATAAAATATCAAATGTACCACTTTTATCTTGAGGCTTTACAATCTGTACTGTATGAATTTGCAAAGTGCTGCATCTATGAACTTGCAAATCATTGATGTTATGATTTCACAAAATGATTGTTAGTGTAACTTTGCAAATCATTGTCTTTGAATGGAGTATGCCTCATACTGCATTGCTTCTGCAACTACTTGTTGTAAATTCACTTTATCATACCCAATTGTTAACAAGTAGACCTTTCAGTTATAGTAGGCTGGTGACCTAACACAACATGATTTTTTTTAAACTCAGCCCTACTATCTAGCATAAATGTGACAAATTTCACATTTATACACAGCTCTTTAACCAGGGATTTTTTTATTTAACAACACCCTTGAGTTTCTCTACCCGGGAGTTTACACTGCAGACAGTCTCAGCTCATATATCCACTGCATTCATAAACAGGCCACTTTTTGACACATAATTGTCTGCACAATCATTAATTCTGTTAAAATTAATTACTTGCAGAACAGTTCTCCATCTTTTTTCCCCTGACTTGTAAACCTGAGAAACGTTTATGCTTTCCATACTTTTTACGTTCTTTTTTAAAAGCTGAACAGGTCTGTACATTCTAATAACCACACTTTGAATAAAATGGTGTTTGCGGAGCTGATCACATTTTAATTTAATGATGTCATCAAAATTATGCATAATAGTAGCTTTTTTTCTTTTTTGCTGCCATACTGTTTGAAACATTTCACATATTGTGTTGCCTTAATGGCATTGTTCTACGTATTACTTATTTATTGGACAAGGTGGGTGTTACAAAAGTTGTTCATAACAGAGTTCTAACATCCTTGTCAATTGTGATTGCAATCTAATCATTTGAAAAGGTTAACTCCTTACATTGAAATAAGTCAGCTTCAAGATGTTGATTCACACCATCATTCATGGAACAATATATTTTGAAACAGTAAAATACTGGCCTTTGCCACATATTTACACTGTCCACTATAGTAGGAACTCTGGTCTAGCTTAATTGCTTTTAATGCAAATAGTAAAAGGCAAATGGTTTTAAATATGCATTCAGAATAGGGTTTTATGCTACTTCATTAAAAAATAACTGGAATAATTATCTTTCCTTTTTCATTTTACATTTGTTTATGGGGTAGTATATTGATTATAACTGAAGATTTACATGGTCTGCTTGGGTGAAATAATTCACAAATAGAAACAATGTCAGAAAAATGAAAGTTACAAGAAGCAGTAAGCTGTACAAATTAAAGACTAATCTAAAGCAACTATATATATATATATATATATATATATATATATATATATATATATATATATATATATATATATATACATATATATATATATGCATAAGTGTAAAAGGGACAACATGAGGAACAGCTACTTGGGCAGTAATTGTTGTGTCTCAGTGTTCACCCCATCAAGTCCTGATATTTCCCCCTATTTGCAGTCTTAGTTGCCTTCAGTACCTGTTCTTTTATCTGATTTAGCCATGTAGCAAGTTCCATTTCTTTTGGTTAAGGCAGATTTAATTGCTTCAAAATCTGTGTGACTGCATATTGTTACTACTTGAGATGTTCTGTGTCTATTACACAACTTTACATGCAATTTACTGAAGGTGTTATTGATTTCTGCTGATATAACATCTGAGGGTTTCTGTTTACATAGCACTTTTACAATAGTTCTATAACTGTGGTGTTGTTTGACCATAAAGACTAAGAATTTGTCTGTTCTAGTTCACTGGATATCACCCTTTTCTACATAAAGATGTGCTTTATCCCTCATATGCTTGTCAAGGTTTCACTTGTTGTCTATAACAATCCACCCCTTCCTTACTGTGGAACCTACTTCATCATTTTTGTCTTTATTCAAAGACTCAACTGGAAAAAGCCTGTGTCTCAAAATTTAAAACTACTTACTATCTAATGAAGCAAGAGTAGAGCTGGAATGGGTGGGCGTGCAGTTCAATTAAGAGGATGGGGGTAAAAACATGGAGGAGAAGACAATGTGACAATGGGTACAGAATTTGAAAAACTCTAGCCAATGAGCGAGGATTAAAATGACCCAAAAAGGGTAGAAAAGGTATATTAACATGAATTTTACAGTGATACCTTCTTCTTTCGGCTTTTCCTGGTTAGGGGTTGCCACAGTGGAGTTTTATGGTGTCAGGTTGCCAGCCCTGTGCCCAACCTTCCACAGAAGGCACACACATACATGCACTCAACCCTAAGGCCAATTTAGAGTATCCAGTCCACCTACAGCTTGTCTTTGGGGTGTGGGAGGAAACCAGAGCACCTGGAGGATGTGACCACAGGGAGGACATGCAAACTCCAGACAGAAGGCACCCCAGCCGAGGATCGAACCTCTTGCTGTGAGGCAGCAATGCTAACCGCTGCACCACTGTGGCCACCCTTTTACAGTGATACTTAAATATATGAAATCCCACATTGATAGTACAATGGTTGTTAAAAATGTTTTAAGTGCTCATTCATTTTGTTTCATATTTTCAACTTAAAGCATAGAAGGTCTTGGTGGTTACACGCAGAAAACACCTTACCCTATGAGGTAAATTACTGTTTCTCTCGCAGTATTAACCTTTTTAATTTCTTCATTTTATTTGGCTGTTTTACATTTTAAACATTGTTAACATTTGTTACTAGGTAGGTCTGATGAAGCACATTAAGTGAAAGTGCACACATAGAGGAACCAAAGTCCCCGAGACAGCTAAATTCGGAATGATATATATTTACTTTGGCATAGGTCTTCTTACTGTATTTAACACTGCTTCTTTTTTTCATAATACGGCTGTCCTAATCGTAAAGATAGCTCATATCAGTTAATGGAATTCATGTTTTGCAAAATATTTGATTACATTTAATGCATTTGCATAAGTGGAAAGCTAGGTAACCTGCATAACTCAATGGATCCCCTTCTATCTTCCATTAGTTGCGACACGCAGCCTAACTTCTATCCCCCTTCTCCCTGGCCTTCTCTATTTCCATCCCCTGCCACTGGATTCTATGTTCCTCCAGTCCACAAGAACATTTACTAATACATCAGACAACAAAATTCCCACTAGCTTTAAGTTATGTTCACACACCATCTTCTACTCTACATGAGCAGACTATAGTGCAGTTCCATACAAATTTCCCATCCAATCATTATTCGTGGGCCACACCAAGATGTTATAACCCCGGCATGAGGTTTATTTGGTCACTAATATATGATCTCTCACAAGAGCCAATTCCTACACATGACAAATAAGGATTGAAAGCTAAATAATGGATTAAACACACGGGCTCACATGTTTTACATTAAGAGCTTAGCTTTGATTCTCTCATTTTCAGTTAATGGATGGCCCCAATATTAACTTTAAATTCGAACCCAGTAGCCCCTGAATTAACCCTGCCCTCATGCTTTGATGCCACAGATCAGCCTATCTTTTTACTTTGGGTCCAAATAGCCCCACCTCATTCCAGCTTTACATGCCTTTTGGTACACACACCCATCATGTATTCCAATCATCCAGTGGCGGCTGGTGACTTCAAATCAAAGGGGGGGCTGCAGGAGACAGCTGAATGGGTGGGGTCAATGGGAAGGGGTGTGGTCAACTAGAAAGGGGAGGAGATATGCCCAAAACCATAAAAACTGTAACTTTAACTAAATACACTGCTCTGGGTGCCAAACCGTCACCATGAGAGTCCAATCAAGACAAAATGAAATGTAGAAGAAAAAAATATTTCAATGCATTGGCTGCATGACAGCTTACTTAACATCTAGATGGAAACAAAAAGGTTGTGAGGCATGAAAAAATAAATTACTTTTAAATACATTGCTGGAATGCCAGTCAAAATCAAGTATAAGAAAACAAGCAGCACTCAACTCAAACCACTTCTCCTTGCACTGCAGTTCTAATTATAATTTATATTCAGCTTTATTAAAGTACCAAGTAACATGCTGAAAGTAGCAATCTTTGTGATACCCCCACTTGCAAAAATGTTTCTTATCCAAAAAAGACCTGCTGCCTGACAACAGCTATCTACTTGTTTCATGGGGAAAACATGATCAAAGTAAAAAAATGAAAAGCAAACAAGAAACAAGCTCAAGATACATTGCTTAAAGGATTACTGCACAGGTTATGGACCGCACATGATAGATTGGCATTCTGATTAGTTTACAGTAAAGACTGCAAAGATGACTGCAAGTCTCCAACAAATGTAATGAGCTTCTTAAAATAATGTAATCATGTCCTTTATTACAAATACTGTCATATGCATTTCAATACCCAAGGCATAGACGTTATCTAATTATGTAAGTATTCTCTGCATGGCAACAAAAGAAAGGCTTTCAATGTTGGCAAGTCCTTAAAAGTATGCTTATTAAAGCTTACTTGTATCTTACAATCACAGACAAGCTTACCTGATGGTCATTAAAGCATTGCTACTTAAACACAGAGCAACAGGCACTTTCTGAATAATAATAAGCATAAATCAACAGTATACAAATATGACAGAAACCAGAACATGCTGCAAAATCAAGGACAGATGAAAGCTACTGTAGTAGTGTCTACCATGGATGTGGGGATACTATGCACATTTACACTGCATAACTGCTCCTTGCCTTGCTTGGACACATACAGAGTCACTACATGGGGGAGTGGGGTGCAACATGTATGTCACAATTTGAAATGTCTCTGACTGACTGTGAAGGCCCTGACACATTTGTCATACTTCTCAACCTCAGAGCAAGAAATCTGGACAAAGTCATACATAGAAGTGGGACAAAAGCCCAAAAATAAGGAAAATTTTAAATATTGCTCTTATAAGCTTAGAAAGATAATAGAATAGCAGGTCTTGCATTAGTATGAATTTTCTGAAGGGTATGAAATCTTAAACTCAAATGTCTGTCATTATTTTCTAACTTCAGTCTTTAATGATTTACCATTAATTTGTCAAAAAACACAATTTTATTAAAAGCAGACCAAAAATATAAAATAGCCACACAATACAGCTGAGAACCTGTCAAAGAAGGGACACTTTTCAATATTAGTACTGTTAACTTGAGCAGCTGACAAAATAAAAGAATCTATATGTATTCCTGAAATAAAAGTAATCTATAACTCTGATTATTACAGTTATTTATTAACTGTAAACCCTCCACGTTTTCTTCTACAATTGCCATTTTGCCAAGGGATTATTAGGGGTAGAGAAACATTTTGAGCCAAAATTGGGGACAGTTGAGAGGTTTGGATATGCTTAATTCTATAAAGCAATTTATATGCACATACCTCTCAACCTGTTAATGCAGGAAATCTGGACAAGGCCAAATATATTGGGGGAACATATAAACAGTACTAAAAATTGCTCTTGTATAAACTGAGATAGTGGATAGAATAACAGGTCTTGCTTTAGCATGCATTTTTCTGAAGGTTATGAAGTCTGAAACTTAGTGTCTGTCATTATTTAATGACTTAATTCCTAAATGATTTGCCAGAAAACCACAAATTTTATGAGGAACAAACCAAAAATAAGAAGCAAAAATCTATTAATTCTACAAAAATCTGGACAGTTGAGAGGTATAGTTCAGTCGGGACTATCTTTGAGTTTGCCGCCCTCCCCCCCTCACAAAATCATGGTCAATTGGAGCCTCCCCCTGCAGCCATTCCAATGAACCATTACTTGGCTATTTTATCCCATTTACCATAAACATTAATGTGCATACTGCTTTACTTCTGCGATGATTTGGACTTCATTTGAAAGTTTTATTTTGCATTTTACAGCACAAACAGTAATAAATATCTGCTAAACAAAGCAAAGCAGTCTCACAATGAAAACAGACTTAACATTAAAACTTCTCTGCCCTTGAAACCCACATTCATTGAAACAGCATTGAAACCCACATTCAAAGAAAATACATTTTGCCAGTGGCAGATTAACTCTGGGTTGTTTTCAAATCACAGGCCCCTTGCACATGAAACATACACATGCTCTTTGATACACCTTCCTGATTGTATTAAATTATATTCCTTGTACAATACAGTACAGCTTTAGAGGGCGTTTTAAATTTATTGTTTTGAGCATTTTTCCAGTAAACAACAAAACAAAATGCATGCATAAATAATGACAAAACTGCCCAATTCAGAATGTTTCCATCATAAAAGTCTACTCAAACTTCTACAGTCCACCAGTATCAGTAAATATGCACAATCTCTGAAGAAGTAAAAGTCATCTAAATAATTCCACATTAAAGAGATCTCTAACTAATAAAGAAGTTTCTGCTAGCAAACAACTTTATATTTCATTGTTTCATCTACAAATAAAGTGCCTGTTGCCCTTGAGGAATAAATTGCCCATGTTACACTAAAAAAAGGATAAGCTAGTAATATTGCAATAGGGAATGGATGGCAAACTGATAACAGGTTCATAGTTACTAAGTATCTTCGCCAAAAAGGACTGCAGTATCTACCTCCTTTGCAACACAGTACAGTATAAGCAATGCATTTATCTACTGTGGGAGTAGAACCCACAACCTTCTGCATCAAAAGCAAGTATACTACCTGTTGTGCTATTAACAATGTAAGCAGATTTAGCATAAGCAGCACTAAACTTTTTCGCCCCTGTAGCACTCAGCTCCTTATAAAATCTACTCAACACTCAGCTGTATCTCTGAACTTTGCAGCAAAAGAAATCTGGAAAAAAGCCAGCATTTATTCAGGGGGGACAAAAGCCCAAAAACCAGGGACACATTTTAAACATTGCTTGTATAATGTTGGAAAGTTGCTAGAATAAAATGCTGTGTTACCACCATACATTTCACTGCCAATCTTGAACCCAGGACCCTGTGCAAAACAGTGAGAGCAACATGTTTTGTGAAAGAGAGGAAGACTGAAACTTAAATGCCTACCATTTAGTGGGTCTATATTAAATAAACGAATGCTTAAAATGTCGAATATGACAAGATCAACACAATTTAAGCAAACGTTTATTTAATCGACCGCTCAAATGATCTAAATTAAGAGTTTCGAAACATTATGTTTGGCCAACATGAAGCATGGTACGTCTGACGTAAGTCTGTAACACAATCAAAATAAATGTTAGAACTATACGCGTGCAGATATGTAAGTTTAAGTTAAAGTTACAGGTTGTGCTCACAGATGAAAGTACATATAACGCTACATTTTGCAAATCAAAGACATTTGATAGTAATTTAAAATGCACTAGTTGCAAAGATAATATAAAAGAAGCACACCTCATTAGTTAACATGGTGGTTTAGATTAGCGGAACATTATGGCTAACACAAAATGTTTTTCACCAGGTGTCGTAGGAGAGTACTACAAGTGTGTTAAGTCTCAGAAAGGCAGAGATATGCTTAATATAGATGGGTATTTGTACACCTTAGAAAAGGTAATGAAATATCGCAGGTACTGGTGTTGTAAGGATAAATTAAAAGAGTGTTGTAAGGGGCGTGCAGTGACTAAAAGAGAAATGCATGGTGAAGTACTATTAAAATGTACAGGGCATCATCATGCCTCTGATGCTTGTGATGTTGAAAGATATATTGCCTGTGATAAATTAAAAGAAACAACTCATACATGTCGGGATACGCCTACTTTAGTTGTAGATGACATTTGTGCATCTACATCTACAGAGTATACAGCCTCACTTCCAACAAGGCGATCAATGTTACAGCAAGTAAACAGGGTCCGCCGTTCTGCAGTGCGAAGTTATGTCACTGCTAGTAGTACTTTAGATACTGTAAAGCCAAGTCAATGTACCCTAAAAGGAGGTAAATTTCTGCAGAAAAGAAAGACTGACCTTGCAAACAAGATACACGTTTTAGTATTTTTGATTGTTGAAAACCTCACGGATTTAAGTAAATCCCCTATGTGGTTGATGGATGGTGTGTTTTTAACAAGAGGTAGATTGTGTAGACAACTATATAGCATTCATGCACTTATTACAGTTGGCGAAAATACAAAGTGTGTACCATTAGTATTCTGCTTGATGTCAAAGAAATCCTTCAAATGCTACAATTTTATGTGGGACTGTCTCAATGAGTTGTTAAGAGAGGCTAATGTGAATGTTTCAGTTAGATTTATTTTAACTGATTTTGAGATGGCAGCAATTCGTAGTATAAAACAAAACTTTCCTGGTGTACATTCAAAGGGTTGTCTGTTCCATTTCGCTCAAGCTATCTGGAGAAAGTTACAAAGTTTAGGACTAGCAACATTGTATGGAAGGTCTGTGATGTTTCAAATAAATGTAAAAAAGCTGATCGCTTTGTCATTTTTAGCAGTAGATGATGTAGTAACAGCGTTTTTACAGTTGAGTGAATCTTTTCCTAATAAGGGTAAACAGTTACTTTCCTACTTCTCAGATACATATGTCATGAGTCGGCCTAGAAAGCAAATAATTAGGTTATCTGCTATTTCCAGATTCCCTCCTATGTTCAGTATTGCATTCTGGAATGTATCTGAATTGAATGCACTTTGTCTACCTCGAACGCAAAATCAGGTTGAGGGATGGCATAGACGCATTCGATGTTTACTTGGACGGCGTATTGCTGATATCTCATCTGTGTTATCTCTACTTGTTAGAGAGCAGAACAGGGTAAATGAGACTAGACTCCGTTTACAGTCTGCTTCTCTTCCATCTCCTAAAAAAAGGAAAACAATTTTGAAATGTGAAAGACTGCAGCAGGCACTACAGCATAAAGATCAGTACACTACACAGGAGTTTCTTCGGGCTGTTGCAATTCTTCTGAAAGTGTAACGCTAACTCTAATGTTCACCATCGAGCACACTCTGGGATAACGTCATGGTTTATTACTACATAATTTATGTTTCATGTTTTGCACAGTGGATATTTCACATTTAGGGTGTGTATAGTGGTAGGATAGCTTCTTAGGTAGTTGATAGATTTATAATGTAGGTAGTCACTTTACACGTTTATTTTTGTTTAATGCATTGTAGCCTGTTACGTCACTAGGGTGAAGGTGTTGGCCAAACAAAATCATTCGATATTTTGATTTTCGGTAAGTTTGTGTTTCAGTTAAATAAGCGTTCACTTAAATTGTGTCGATCTTGTCATACTCAACATTTTAAGCGTTTGTTTATTTAATATAGACCCCATTTAGTGAATTCAGTTCTCATCATAGCTCGCAACCTCTTAGCAAAAAACACCTGAACAAAGCCAACAATGGGGGAATACAGCCCCCAAACATAGTCAGTGAATTCAGTTCTTACCATAGCTCTCAACCTTAGCCCAAAACCCCGGACGAAGCCAATAATGAGGGAATACACACATTTCAAATATCCATCTTATAACCTTAGAAAATTGCTAGAATAAAGGGGTTTTTGTTACCATGTACTTTCTAAAGAATATGAAGCCTGAAATTCAAATGCTTGTCATTTTTATTTATTTAACATTTGTTAACCAGGAAAGTCTGACTGGGAACAAAAGCCAATTTTCAGCAGACGCCCAGGGAGAAACACTCCAGACACAGTCTGTAAACAAGAGGAAGTCCAAGTCTGTACCATCCAAAAGCCTGCAACATCCTTCCTGCAAGAGTAGAGCAAGCTGGGTGCTATCCAGCCTGCAGACGTTGTAGTACGATGCCCCTTCCAGTCTATGCAGTTTTAACTGTATAGACTTCTGGGATCATGCTGCTGAATGTTCTCCTCCTAATCCAGACTGCTGGTGAGACAGTCTGGATTCTGTGTACATGCTCCATACTCCAGACTGGTTCACCAGCAGTCCAGAAATGCCGCTAGTGGGCATGCGCGATGTTCCGCGACTCATGTTTATTTTTTATTAGTTTTTCTCTTCTTTTATTAGTTTTTATTTTATTTTCCTTGTTGTTTTACAGCTTGGGAGCTGCTGCAGTCCTGCAGTCCAATAGCACGAGCCACCACTGCAATCATCTCTACACATATCTCCCACATTAATATTGGCTAACACGATCTGCTCCAACAATCACACCAGTCTTCCTCATTTCGTTCCCTCCCACCTCATGCCACCTTGCCACTGCCTCACTCACACGTCACCACAATCCACACTCATTGGCTAGCATTTTTCAAATTCTGCACACATTATCATATCGTTTTCTCTCCCGCATTTTTACCAAACCACCGAAATTCAACTGCACACCTACCCACTCCAGCTCGACTATTGTTTTTTTTAGATAGAACGTGTTTTTTTTTTTTGAGACAAATTTTTTTTCCAGTTGACTCTTTGAATAGAGATGGAAGTGACCCAAAAAAGGATAGTAAATGTACATTAACATGAAGTTTACAGTGATACCTAAATGTATAAAATCCCACATTGAATGTACAATGTTTGTTTTAAAATATTATATGCTCATCTACCACTTTATTGGATTAAAAGATCATTTAACCTGAAAAAGTTTTTTATTTTTCTTGACTTAGTAAAGTATACAAGTTGTATTAATTTATTAATATCATGAAATACTTCTAAGTCAAAAAGTTTGATACCGACACAGTTGACAAGGCTAGCATTATTGGAATTCATTCCAATATTCCTCAAGATTGTTTAAGAAGAAAGAGGGCGGCCACAATGGTGCAGTGGTTAGTGTTGTCACCTCACATCAAGAGGTTCTCCAGTTCAATTCTCAGTGGGGGTGCCTTCTGTGTGGAGTCTGCATGTCCTCCCTGTGGTCGCGTGGGTTTCCTCCAGGTGCTCCGGTTTCCTCCCACATCCCAAAGACATGCATTAGGTGGATTGGATGCTCTAAACTGGCCCTAGGTGTGAGTGTGTGCATGTGTGTGCCTTCTGTGGAAGGTTGGGCGCCAGGCTGGCAACTCAACACTGTAAAACTCCACTGCCAATCATGAGCAAACAGATGATCCGCTGTGGCGACCCCAAACGGGAAAAGCCAGAAGAAGATTGTTTAAGAAGATATCTCTTTAATAAAATATGGAAACTGGGTAAATCCCTATTCAATAGATGATTTACTCAAGCAACATAATTAACACATCACATTGAAATAAATTGTAACCAATAATTCAGACTAAGGCTGATTTTGGCTTGCAAAGGATTAGTAATTAGAATTAGAATCAGAAATTGCCATTATAAGATGAAATGAGGGGTACAGTGAGTGACATTTTCAACAAAAGTTTGATTGAACTAGGATTTTTATTATTATAGGCAAAGTAACTAAAGTATTTTAAAATGGGGGTAGAAACCAGTATTTGATGTTGTACTGCTGAATAACAGTAAAAATCATGACACACAATGTTAATAATAACATTATTGTGCAGTAACAAGTGTGGCAATGACATGCCTGACCATGGAGTATGTACATGGAACTGTGACAGTTTGCTTTGAACTTTTTGGTTAAGAGATGATCACATACACTATGCTGAAATTTCCATAAAACAATACATGACATCATAGCACTTTTCTAAGTGGAGCTGCTACATTTTACTTTATTGTCTATTATGAAGAAGGCGCAATATGTAACACTTTAAAATGACAGTGAGAAACCACTATCAGAAATTGTATTCCTGAATTTTAAAACTGAGTCTGGACATTATTCTCAATGAACTGCTAAATTTAAAAGAAGAAGAAAAAGATAAAACAGAAATGTGATATTATGCCATTACCTATAAAGCTCTGTTTTCAGCAATAGATGGTAAATGTAGCAGTAGTTTGTGCAACAGACATTAATGCACACCAGACAGGCCAACATTGTTTTCCAGGGGAGCTGTGACATTTTGTTTTGCTTTTTATCATGCTAGTGAAACAAAATATAACATTTGATATGCCTGCAAGAAGCAGAATTTCATATTGTCCTGCTAAATAAAAAAAAAAGATGAGCAGACCATGTTAACAAATAGGATCAAAGGAAATACAAGGCAAGTGAGTCATGTGACAATGTATACTTTGCCAGTAACAACTACTAGGTCATACGACCATCACCCCAAGGAGGGCTGGTCAGGTCATGTCTAGAGTAAATGTGTAAGTATCCATCCAATCATCCAGTTCTTTTGTGAAAGTAGATAAGTATATCTCACTGTCTAATTTGCAGGGGAATCGGCTCCATAGGTCGGATAGAAACTATGTGATTAATCTAGCTCAAGATCATATCCTATTTATCTGTTGGTGAAGATTTAGATTTGTGTTTCTGGTATTTGTGTGGCAATTCAATTTGTAGAGATATAAAAGATTCAAAACCAGTGAAATCCTGATGGCATGGAAGGCAAGTATTGGCTTATCTGTCATGAGCCTATAAGCTAATGAATAAAGTGACAGTGCTTCTAGTCTTTTCCAACATGTTAGGAGTTTTTGCCCATGATCATCTTAGGAACCTCTGTGGTCTTTCTAATTATTTGACATATAGATGGATGTTTGTGCTCTAGCTTTTAGCCAATATGCTATATATCATACTGGTTCTAACAGGAGCGCGACCGACCGACCAGACCTGAAGAAGACCAGAAGATCAAGAGAGAACTATCGAAGCAGAGGGCAAGCAGTGAATCACGGAAGGCGAGCGAGGGAGAGACCATCGACGGATGACGGATGTCAGCGTGAAGGCCAGGCAGCCGATGGCAGGAGGGTGTGGAGTGGCATGACGGTATTGACGAAGGGGTGTGAGGATGAGGCTGTGGGAAAGTTGGGGTGCGGGGTTAGGGGGATGGGGGTGGGGGGTGGGTAGGGGGTTAGTTAGGCGAGTTAGGGGTTAAGTGAGTTAGGTTGGAAGGGTTAGGAGGGTTGGGAGTTAGGGGTTAGAGGGAGAGTTAAGTGGGGGTAGGTTAGGAGTTAGGGTTAGGGAGGGTTAAGGCGGGTGAGTTTAGGGGAGTTAGCGGAGGGGGCGAGTAGCCTTAGGTGTAGGAGGGTAGGTTTAGTTAGTAAAGGTTTAGTGTGTTTCAGCGGGTGTGGTGTGGTTGTGTGTTGTGTGTGGTTTGTGGAATGGGTTTGTTTTTTGTTGTTTTTGTTATTTTTGTGTGGTGTGTGGTGTGTTTTATGTTGGTGTGTGGGTTTTATTTTTTTTATTTCGGTGTCGGTTATGTGTGGTTTTATTATGGACTACTATATGTATATGTGGTGTCGGTGATGTGGTTGTCGGTGTTGTGTGGTTTCGACTATGTCAGGTAGAACCATCATACTATATAGCAATCCTTCTTGAAGGCATTCAGCTAACCAATTTTACATGCAAGGCAGGTGGTGTTAAATGTGTTAGCTAGATCAAGGCATGTCATGTGGATGGTGTGAACATTATCAACAGCTTGTGCTACCTTCCAGAAGAAGTAAGCCAAATTCTCTAGACAGGATTTACCTTTGACAATAAGCAGCTAGAGTATGTCTAGAATGATAAGCGTTTGACATCATAGTTTACCAAGTCAGTTATAATGTTTATTTATTTATTTATTTATTTATTTATTTATTTATTTATTTATTGTCTTTTTTTTACTGGGAAACATGACAGGGTAGCATCAATTTCAGCAGAGTCCTGGTGAGTGAAGCTCCATTTACTGAGTAGTTACATTTCTATTTACATTCATACACAGGCAGTAATAACATTTCTATGTATGTTTATACAAAAACAGTAGTTACATTTATACATATACATTCTAAGATGTTACAGAGGTGGAAGTTACCAAAGAAAAAACACACATGCAACTTAGTGGATTGTGCAGGTACCTGTTATCTATAAAATTGTTCTGTCATTTCAGTAAGAAGTTGAGAATATTATGTTTAAGTAGTGTATCTGGATAGTATTGTACAGTGAAAAAGTTTTATTCATAGGTTCATACTAGGCTAACTGCCTTGAAGGGCCATTTTTAGCCTAGCCAGTAACCTGAGGTCAGAATCAAACCCTGTACCATGTGTCTGTGAGATAAAGACCTTAACCATTATACCAAACCCTGGAGAATAATTATAGATTAGTACTAGGTTAACTGTCTTGTGAGCAATTTTAAGCCTAAACAATTGCCCTGTGTGAGTTTCAAACCATGCACCTTGTGTCTGTAAGGTAAAGACATTAACCATTATGTCAACCTTCTCATAATTTTAATCCTGTGATGAGCATATACAGGATCAAGATTGGTTAAGATGTTTAAGCAGTGGTTTAAAACTAATAAGTTTGTCGAAGAGTTTTATTTGTGGGGGGATACTATTTCAGAGTTTAGCAATGCATTGAAAGTAGAACAAGTCTCCTGCAACATTATTTGACTTATTTGTAAGTAATAAGAATTTGTTACTAGAACAGAGGCCCCTTGCTGGACAGTAGGGTAAAAATATGTTTTGTAGTACAGTGCATTTTTCAGGATGATGAATGAGTTTGTGTGCTGTAGTCAGTTGTGAATATGGTCCAAGACTTTACAAATGACACTTATCAGGCTGATAGGCTTCAAATTTCCATTGTCGATCATATGTTCAGCCTTATGCTGTGGCATCACTTCTGTCTTATTCTGTGGTAACAAGCCCTGTTCTGAGATATTCAATGGAGTGGAATACTCCTAAACAGAGCTGTGAAATTTTGCATTTTTGTTTATGGGAAAGTAACATACAGTATTTTTAAATGACTGTTGAAAGCACTGCTTAATACTGTTATGCTGAATATATTTATTAAAGAAGGATGAGACAAACATTGCTGATAATGTACTATTACATTAGAAAAAGAAGAGCCAGATGCCATTCATAATATGATGCTTTTCTGTAATATCTTTTTATGCAAGAGCCAGTGCAGGTGGTACTCCTTTGTGCAACAGATATTGGTGTAAAACAGAAAAATGTGTTATCTAAGTGGAGCCATGACATTTAGAATTACACTGTATTATGATGTGCAAGAAGTATATAGTATTTTAAATAACTAAGGAAACCACAATTTAAAATTATACTGTTGAATAAAAGAATGGGTCACTGTCAAGGTCAATTATACAAATTGCTCTCCTACAGTTTTAGTTAGTTTCCAGTTTCCTGGAAAAACTATTTAGATTATTGTTATTTGCTCAGTAATTATATCTGATTTATAGTTTAACCATTTTGCCCCCATTCTGATTATGCAATGCTTTCTCCAAAATTTAATATATAAATATATTTTTCTGGAGGAAGTTATACAATCAATTCTAAATGTGTCTCTTAATATCATCCTGTCTTCTTCTGAAGTCCTATCTTAATTAATAAATTAAATAGCGATTATAATATTATGACTATGTAAGCATGTTGTCCACTTTCAACAGGTAATGCTAATATATTTATCGTGTCTGATATGTCACACCATGGTTAAGTCATCAATGTTGAAGTCATGGGTGTTGTTAAACTGTCATACATAATTCACAGTTTATGTTAGTATACTAACCAAGCTCCATTCACAGAAACACTGAATGTTAATGTGGATCCCTATGTAGGCATTGTTGGTGTATTTGTGTGCCAATTCCAAAGAGCAGAATACCACAGCCACGCAGTGTTCTTTAACTTGGGATGAAGAAGAAAAAGGATTAGGTCCTGAAATGTACAGATCCATTTAAGATTGAAACAAATGTCATGTACTATGAAGTGAGGATTAATAATTTAACTAAAGGGCCAGAGAGTGCACCAGAAATAAAACAAGTTTTTAGCTGCATGAAACTTAATGAGGCAGTCATAAAAATCCATTGAACCAGCAAATACAAAAGAAATATTAACTGGAAATATTGATGTGAGAAATAAAATAAGTATTTCAAAATTGTTCTGTAAAAGTATCATTTCACATTGTAGCAGTTTTTTTCTTTTATTCTCTAATAATGGGGAAACAAGTCACAGCATTTTAAAATAACTGCAGAAAGCATTGTTTGACACTAAACTAGTGAATAAAAAATATGAGGCACAGAATGTTGCAATGCACTGTTGAATTTACAAAAAAAGACAAGCTGGAAACATTAAGTAACATAATACTGTTCTGTGATACCTTTTTTGTGCAATGAACAGTGCAAGTACCAGTGATTTAAGCAATGCATATTGTTTCACATTGGACAGGGAAATATAATGTTCTGAGTGAGACTTCAGCATCTTGTTTTGCATTCTGTCACAATGGGAAAGTGAGATACAGCATTTTAAAATGACTGTGGTCTAGATTGTTTGACATTGTATGAAGGGCATTGACCATTAATGATCAGCCAAATCCAGATTGAAAATCTTCTGCAAAGCTGTAGCTGACTTACCCACTTAATCAATAGATAAAACAATCTGTTTGTATAATATTTTCTAGAAAAATGCAGATATGCTGTATTTTAAAAAGAATGAACAGGTGCCAGATAAGTTTTGAGTTAATAAGCAGTATCTAAGAGATATGCATGGAAATGTGTTTAAACCATTTCTCACATTTTTCACGTCATTGTGCACTGAATAATATTTGTAATGCTTTATTATGCTTCTGTTCTGAAATTATTTACTTTTGTTTGTTAAAATTGGAAAATATTTTCATTTTTATTTTGCCATTTTAAAAGAAGTGGGGAACATTCCATATTAAATACAATTTTTGTGTATAATACCATGTGGAAGAAATTTCTTAAACTTTTGTTTTAAAGTAGTGCAAATTTGTGATAGTAAATTGTATTTTTATTTTATTTTTTATTTTTACCATTTACCCCAAATAATCAAATAAGCAAACAAGTGCATAAATGTAAAAGCATGCTAGTTAAACAACATGTGCTCTTTTTAAAATTTTAATGTGGGAGTGTGGACTTTGGGGATAATCATATGTTGTATCGTATTTATTTTTTAAGTTATTGGCTGCATTCCTAATTTTCAGCTCTGTTGTGACCAATACTCTTTAGTTTGATTACAAAAGGAAGCAATGGTTGAACAGGGCATATGCTTTATCGGTGTAAAACAATGAAAGAAAACATTTTTGCAGGGGGTAAGCTCACATTCATCCCAGGCATGAAGGGGGTCTTTGCTCCCCATGCCACACTATGTCCATGTACTAACTCTAGAGTTCACTGTACATTAGGGAAAGGAATAAGCCCTGAAATACCCCAATCCTGTAATATAATTTTAAAATCCAGAAATCAGACACTAGTGATTTTACATTATAGTGTCAGTTAACTGTGTATCATATTGAAGTATGGCACCCACTTAAAGCTAGTTATGAGTAAGTCAGATGTTATATCATTTGTAAGAATTTTTTTTGTATGACATAATGACTACTGTATGACTCTGT